>NC_057934.1:18216352-18238852 GCF_018555375.3 Anguilla rostrata
CGAATCTGCGGAGGGACGCTCGTGCAGTCAGTAGATCTTGCAATTAAATAAGTGATGGAATCCGAGCAGAGTCAGCAGTGTGGACATTAGAGCCGTCTGATTGCTCAGAAATCAATTGCAAAGTGGAGCTCTGCCCCTTGTGTAATTGACTTGAGGAGTATGAGTGGAGCGATATAACGTTGTGGGTCCTCGTAAAATAGATTACCAGGGGTTGCGTTTTTGAGATCATCAGCCATCCGATAACAGCTTTGGCTGCACATTAGCCTCACATTATCTGTGAGGGTGTTGGGGGGTGGGGGTGGGGGGTGGGGGGTGTGGGCGGAGGGGTTTCGGGGAAAAGAGCTGTTCACATTTCAAGGCCTGTGGTTATGAAATAGCACCGAAATGAAATGCGAGCATTGCTACGGCTGCTACGTAAATATGTAGGTCTTTTTCGACAGCGATACCATTTACATTGGCTAATGAGTAACTGTCGGACAAATTAAAGTGCAGATACTGGTCTGTAAACACAGGTGAGCACAAGACACAGAGAGTCTTAGGCCAGGGACCTGGATGAAAGTAACATGGCAGTGTCGGACAGCAATCGGCTTGACCTTTGACCCCTGGTGTTTTGGAGTGAAGGGAGGAGCCGGGTCAGACAGTGAGGAGCTTTGTTCTCTGTCTCGGAGAGACGGCTTCGGGGTCAGGCTGACAGGATGGGGGCCATGTGAGCTCCACACCGTCCCTGGCTGCTCCCACCAGCTTCATAAAGCAGGCTAATGTGTACTGAAGGGGAGGGCGATGGTTCGACATGCACTCCGACCCCTTTAGTGGATGGAGAGGTCCAGAGAGCAGAGGACAGTGGCTCCCGAGAGAGAGAGAGAGGGGGGGGGGGGGAGAGAGAGCAAGAGAGAGGGAGAAAGAGAGAGAAAGAAAGGGAGAGAGAGAGATCATCTGTGTGTGCCTGTGCGACTTGTAGAAAATGAAACATTCTATTACAGTCATTATTAAAATAATAGTAGCTGAAAAAAGTTTAAATGTCTTCCTCACCCGCAGTAATTTGTTTAATTAAGGCTCCTTGCAGTAGGGGAGGAGTTCTCCTGGGCTTCCTGCTGTGGAGAGCAGTGTGTGTGTGTGTGTGTGAGAGAGAGAGAGTTCTACCCGCATGCACTAGCCTGTATGGGGTGGTTGGGGGGGTGGTCAGCTGACCACGGGCTGGCACACACAGGGCTAGGCTGCCCTTAGAGGGACAGGGAGGCCACTGGAGGAGGTACGGCCCTCCAGCGGGCCCTGCCTGCACTGGGGTCAAACTGCTCAAACTGCCCAAACTGGCCATCGGCCCGTGCGCCTGCTCTCCCACAGGGGTACGTTTGTCTGAAGGGGCTGAGAAGGCTGCCTCTCCCCATGTGTCCTTCTGTTGCTTTCCTTGACACCCCTCCATCAGCCCCCCCCCCACAGGCTGGCAGCTTCAGTTCAGGCAGGCCAAATGGCCTTGGTGCGTCCTGGATCCCCCCTCCCCCTCTCACTCGTTCTCCTTCTCTCTCCTTCACTTGCTCCGGTCTCTCAGTGTATTCTCAGTGCTCTTTCTCGTAGTTGGGTTCATTCATGTGTAAATTGCCTTATTGGTATTGTAAATGACGTTGTAAACATGTAACGTGAATTGGTCTAACAATATGAACCTATTCTCATTGTAGTTTTACACATCCTTCTCTATTTCATATTTATTCTATTTCAGCTTTCATTTCAGTTATCTCTCTCTCTCTCTCTCTGACTCTCCAATCTTGTTTTTCTTTCTCTTTCTCTCCCCCTCCCTCTTTCCCTGCTCCCGACCTCTTCTCTGGAAGTCTGCAGGAGTTGGAAATCGGAGCAGAGGCGCTGATATTAATATCGCGCCGTCCTTTTTATAAATCTCTCCGAAGGCTTGCCTTTCACGTGCCATGGCTCTGCAGGAGCTGCTCAAAAGCTCACCGTATATATTTTAAAACCCGTCGCACAGATTTATATTCTGCGAGGTGCAACCGATTTACACTGAGACTAATTTACAAGTGCCTTGTGTGCGCTGCTGTCTGAAAGATCGACTCTCGGCGTCGGCGTATGCTCAAGGACACCTGCAGCCGTTCTCTCAAACACAAAAACCCTGGGAATGGATTTCGGGTGTACGTTCTCAGCATTTTCGACCGCCTTCCTGTTGGGGTCGTCCGCTTGCATATTCTGTCCATCACCGCCTTAGTTTATCATTCTTATGTTCCCACTTGTCTGCCACACCGACAGTTTTTTGTTCTTTTTTCGGTTTCGAGTTTAGCAATTCATTTAATGCTCTGGCATTGATTTGGAGAGAGCAACTCCAAGTGCCCTTGAGGCTGAGGCTGCCGGAGGGTAACCTTTCCATCAACCCCCGCCCCCCCCCCCCCCACTCCAAAAGGAAAGAATTCTCCTCTGGCTCTTGTTTTACAGATGAACGCCCTCCCCCCCCCTCTTCCCGCCCCTTCGCTGGTCTGGCAGTGACCGATGGCTTCAATCACGGAGGAGAGCGGGGTGGCTGGGGTGCGCTGAGCTCCGAATCGTGCCTCTGTCAGATTGATCTCAGTTTTGGCGGTAATTGCTAGCAGATGTTGTCTCTGGGCCCTGCGCAGCAGCGGGAGCAGCAGCGGTAACAGCGGCGATACTTTATAAACACAGAGAAGGCCCGTTTCTCACGAACATCTCTCTCTCTCTGTCTCTCTCTCTCTCTCTCTCTCTGTCTCTCTCTCTCTGTCTCTGTGTCTCTCTCTCTCTCTCTCTCTCTCTCTCTCTGTCTCTCTGTCTCTCTCTCTCTCTCTCTCTCTCTTCTCTCTGTCTCTCTCTCTCTCTCTCTCTCTCTCTCTTCCTCTGTCTCTCTTCTCTCTCTCTCTCTCTTCTCTCTCCTCCTCCCTCTCTCTCTCTCTCTGTCTCTTTCTCTGTCCTCTCTTCTCTCTCTCTCTCTCTCTCTCTCTCTTCTCCCGTCCTGGAGTCAGGGTCTTCTCGGGGGGCCCTACTCCGGGACTCCTCTGCGGTTCCACGGAGACCCCGACCCTAACGACCCCAGAGCCTACACCCTGCCCTCGCTCGCTTTCCAATACTCGGCACCTCCCTGGAACCCCCCCCCCCCGCCCCCCCCAAATCCCCCGGCCCCAGATTTGCGTGTGCTGCCGCGGCCATTTGGGTCTTCAGGACACGTGGCGGTAATGGAACCTGGGCACGCGGTGTGCTGTCCTGACAGAACAGCAGAGCACAGCTGGGTCTCTATTGTGCGTAGCATTCTGGCTTTGGGAGAACATGGCCTGGGCTACTGTATGTGCTGCCTCTGGGTCTTCTGACCCCAGATCAGTACTTGGGTGTGCTGTATCCTTCCAAAGTGAACTGGTGCTGGCTCAGTCCTGCCCTCTAGTGGACATACAGATACCCTCTGGTGTGTTTTTGGAAATCACTGACTGGTTAAGGTGGGTTCACGCTGAACTTGCAGATACTGCGGATGTCCACACCGCTTCGAGTTTCACACAAGCCAGCGTCATGTAGCATACCTGTGCTGGTAATTAAACAACCCAGAAGACACATCATACAGTTTTGTTGGCCTTAAAAGATAATATGTGGAGCACTTCCTCATTTGAGTGGGTTGATCCAGTCAACATTAGCACGATAGCTGTTGACCCTCGTAAGCTGCTGACTAGCTGGGATAAGTCTCCGCTGGCTTCCTGTCCCCACTTGAGCGTTCGTCTCTCCCAGCTGACACCGCTACATTCTAATTCCTTTCTGATCCCTGCAGTCTGTTCCACAGCCTTCCAGCCAAGGACAATACAATACCAGCGCTGTGAACCAGTGTGTTGGCGGTAAACACTCCCCCTGAAACTCACGAGCGCGGAGGATGGCGGGTGACGTCAGCGCTTAATTGGCTGTGCCCCGTGGGCGGAGCCCCCTGTGCTGGTCGCCGTCTGCAGGGCAGAGGGAGAGATTAGCCTGGGTTATGTAACTGCCCCTTCACTCCAACGCCCCGCCCACCTCTCACCCTTGTTGTCACTGTGATTTCAGTTATTTCTGTCTTCATTTTGGTCTGCTTGCTTTGTTGTAAATTTATGTATACTGTTTTTGGGACACTGGCTTCAGTGAAACTGGCTTTCTACAGCTTAGAGGGAGAGAGAGTGTGTGTGTGAGAGAGAGAGAGAGAGAGCGATGAATGGAGCGAGGAAGAAGAGATGACAGAGGCAGGGAAAGGAAGCGATGGATATGGATAGAGATGGGTCAGTCAATCCTAGTATCCTTTTAAACCTGCTTGCTGATGGGATAAACCACCTGAGTGTGACACAGTAGTGAGTCCCATTGAGTCCTGAGGGTTTCAGTAAGTCCTGATGAATGATTTCTGGGCCTGTACTGTTCAGTGTTTCAGGGGGCTCGTGAGTCCGATGTTCCATGAGTCCGTGTCCGGAGTCGAGAGTCCAGTGAGTTCTGATGAGTCTCAGTGAGTCCTGATGAGTCTCAGTGAGTCCTGATGGGTCTCAGTGAGTCCTGATGAGTCCCAGTGAGTCCTGATGAGTCCCAGTGAGTCCTGATGAGTCTCAGTGAGTCCTGATGGGTCCCAGTGAGTCCTGATGAGTCTCAGTGAGTCCTGATGGATCTCAGTGAGTCCTGATGAGTCTCAATGAGTCCTGATGGGTCTCAGTGAGTCCTGATGGGTCCCAGTGAGTCCTGATGAGTCCCAGTGAGTCCTGATGAGTCCCAGTGAGTCCTGATGAGTCCAAGTGAGTTCTGGTAATGTTTTGACACCCAGCTCTGCTTCCATCTTGGTGCATTCTCTCTCTACGCTGACTTGCATTCCAGCACCAGCTGTTTGCATTCAGGTTGGGACGTTCCCAGCTGTGGGTATGTCATCAGCACAAAACCATCTCCCCCTTTTGCCCCCCCCCCCCCCCCCCATTTGGTCTGTGCTGTTTGTGGGCCCCTCTTGTCTGCGGCTCCTGTAGCCCCAGCTCTTGCGCCCTCTCCGTCTCCTCATCCTGTCGGGGTTATGTAACTGCGCTGCAGTAATGGAAATAGCCAGCTGGTGTGGAACTCACGTAGCTCTGTCTTCTTCCTTCAGGTCCGGTGCCTTCCTGTGGGCACATGCTGTTGGTGTGCGCGCGTGTGTGTGTGTGTGTGTGTGTGTGTGTGTGATTCTGCCTGTGTGTGTACATTTGTTTGTCTGACCCTACAACTGATTCTAAGTGTGAATGAGTGATTCTGTTTGTGCGTCTGTGGTCCCGTACACTTTCTTGTGTTACTCTGCATGTGTGTGTGTGTGTTCGTGTATGTGAGAGTGTGTGTGAGAGTGTGTGAGTGAGTGTGTGTGTGAGAGTGTGTGAGTGTGTGAGTGTATGTGTGTGTGAGAGTATGTGAGTGTGTGTGTGTGTGTGAATGTGTGCGAGTGTGCGTGAGAGTGTGTGAGTGTAAGTGAGGGTGAGAGTGAGAGTGTGTGTGTGAGAGTGTGTGAGTGTATGTGTGTGTGAGAGTATGCGAGTGTGTGTGAGAGTGTGTGAGTGTATGTGTGTGTGAGAGTATGTGTGTGTGTGAGTGTGTGTGAATGTGCGTGAGTGTGTGTGTGAGAGTGTGTGAGTGTGTGTGTGAGAGTGTGTGTGTGAATGTGTGTGAGTGTGTGTGTGAGAGTGTGTGTGAATGTGTGTGTGTGTGGGAGAGTGTGTGTGAATGTGTGGAGTGGGTGTGAGAGGTGGAGTGTGTGTGTGTGAGAGTATGTGAGTGTGTGTGAGTGTGTGTGTGTGAATGTGTGTGAGTGTGTGTGTGTGAGAGTGTGTGATTGTATGTGTGTGTGAGAGTATGTGAGTGTGTGTGAGTGTGTGTGAGAGTGTGAGCGTGCGCGTGTGCGTTAGCATCATGGTTGGCCGGAGCGAGAGGGATGCAGCTCGGAGCGCAGTGTGGGGGGAGCGAGCGCGTAGCGGTTATGTAACGCGCTCACGCTGAGGAGTGCTGGCTTTGAAGTAATTAGTCTGGAGAGGTTTCCCGTGCACTCCACAGCAGAGCAGCCGCGGCGCCACGGCGGAGGGGTGGAGGGGCGGGCGGGCAGGAGCTGGCAGGGCGTACCGCCCCTCCCTCCGCCTCCCCCTCTCCTTCTCCTATCTCCTTCTCCCTCTCCCTTGCCCTCACCCTCGCCCTTCCCTGGGTGTGTTTGAGTTAAGAAACACACGGAACGGCACACCTTGTGCAACTCTTAATTCCCTCCCCCTCCCCCAGTTCACACCCGTGTACGGTGAGTGCCGTGTGCAGATATGACGTGAGGTAAAGCAGCGCAGCCTTCAGTGGCTCTTTCCTCATTTGCTGAGAGGAATTAGTGAGAAGAATGAGCTGGGTGTGAGGAAGAGGATGAGGAGGAGGAGGAGGTGGAGGGGATGGGACCCTTGTCTGTCCAGAGTCAACTCCCAAAACTCATGGCAATGCCCAGGGGCTCCTCTGGTCCATCCGCAACTGCCCGTCCCTCCAGGCTGCAGACCGGCTTCAGTCCCAGAGGCGGATTAAACCCCACCTCCCTCCCACACTATCCTGCCCACATTTTTAAGATGGAGCTCCTGGTGTGCAGACCGACTCTGAACCAATAGACCACTCCTCCCCTATATCAGAAGAGCTACACTTTTATGGCACTGTATAAACGAAAATTATAGTTCTTTTTAGTTATTTGCACTTGTCGTTTGCCATAATCCTCATGAATCTCTTCGAATAAGAGTGTCTACTCTGCACTCTTCAGTTCCGTAAAAGAGAATTTTTAAGCGTGAAACTCCTTTCAGAGATTTCCCTGGCAAATGCTGCTATACAGCTGGAGCTAGCTTTCGCAGTTTACATTTTTATGTGTGGCGTAATTCATACAGCACAGCTGGATATGTACTGAAGTGAAAATATGAACTGAAGTTTGTTTTAATTAATGGGACTGCTTAGAGGTGCGAGCCGTGCTGCTTGTGGGAACTGAACCCCAAACGTTTTGATTTAAGGCCCGGCCTCTTAATTACTGCACTGCACTGCACGCAGTAATTAAAGCTGATTGCCTTCGGCAGTAATTAGTCTCATCTCAGAAGATGTGGAGTCTGGGTGGGATCACAGATTATCTGTTGTAACCAGATGGTCAGCCCCCGTGTTCCTTTTGTTCTCTTTGCTTACTCTTGGAGGGTCCGGTGGGGACCAGGAATTTTTGCTCCTGTTACTGTTTATGAACAGATAAAAAAAATACTTTTCTAAGGTCACAGCCATGGACGTAGATCCTGGGGTAGACAGGGGGCACATGTGCCCCCCAACATTGGGAAAGCATCAATTGGTCCCCTCAAAACTATCACGTTGTATTGGGTGGTGCTGTTAGTGTCCCCCCCAAAAAAATCCTGAAGAAACTTTAATGCTTGTTGAAAGGAGACCTTGGCCACCGCTGCTTCATGGATGCTTATAAGATGTACTGCATAAATTGTTTAGTAAATTTGTTTAAACGTTGTTTTTGCTTCAGTGGTTAAGACATATGTGGCCGTTTTAAGAGTACAGTACTGACCATCTGGTAGGCCTAATTCAAGAGAACCGGTGGAGATCACAAGAAGAACAGAAGAATCCTAGAAGACAACATGGGCTTCAGTGAAGACCACGTCTCACGTGCTTATCTTCTAGACTGCCCACTTAAGAGTTTTTCTTTCCCAGAACCACCCACCCCCACGGGATCACAACCTGCCCACACTGACGACATCATCAATGTTTGATTTTTCTGTGGAGCGGTGGGACACAGGAGAGCTGCAGTCGCAGCCATCACAGCAGGGGGGGGGGGATGTGGTAGACGATTACAGTAATCAGAGGAATCGGAGAACTCAAAACCTCAGACCCCAAACCCCTCAGCCCCCCAGCCATTTCCCGGCTCCCACACCCGTCCTCTTCGCTCAGTGGAGCGATCGCATGGGTCTGTTCGCTGGGGTGTGTGGGCGGGTGTTTACGATGTGCCCGCAAGTGCTGGCTTCCTCTGGGAGGCGGGCTTTCCGTAAATGAGGGGCCTTACCGGCAGTTTATCCTTCATTCTTGCAAAATCATTACAGAGATATTTGTCAGAGTCACATTAAAAATATTGCAAATATAACTGTTAAAATAGCAGATATGTTGGAAGTTTCTAACTTTCCAAATAATATGAAGGTGAATGACCATCCCCAATGGAATTTATTTCTTTATCCAGAGTATCGGAACAGCGTTCCAGGATTGTTTTCCTGCGATGTTCCTTATAAGTGGCTCATTAAATGCACACCCACTAAACTGGAGGAATGTGCGTATTTTGGATTGTTAACTGCGTGCAGACCCAATTGGTGTGTACTCTGTGTGCTCATGCCTGTTTCAATCTCTTAATCAGTTTCAGATTTGTTGTGTGGGCTGCGATGTATTTTTAGATTTTTTTGTAATTGATGCCATGGGTTTGTAACGCAAGGCTACCTTTAGATGGAAAGAGTGGCACTGTCTTTCTAACTGTACATGTGTTCCGAAATATTTAATGCTTTGGCCTCTTCTTGATGCAAAGCTTTGCATGCAGATATGTAAAAAAAAGCATGTCTCTGTTGTTTCCATAGTGACCCACAGGCTACCAGAATGGTCAGCGTGGTCGTACAATTTAAGGAAGCCATTTATCATCCATTAACCTCTCCCACCACTTTCTACGGCATCACGGTGGGGACTTGATGCCGACCTCCTTTGCCGGTGACCTCATTAGAGCTCTTTAGCCCCTCCCCCAATCTCAGCCACGACGGCCCCACCTCTCGGAGCGAAATCTCCAGACCGGGGCACCGCCCACGCCCTCTCTGGGGTGTCGACACACATAAAGGGGAACCGGCACCACGCTGACACAGTTTCTCAGAGCACATGATCTCACTTCTGTGAAATTATCACCTCTCGGAAAAGCGTTCTAATTCCACCGCACCTGCTCTCAACCTGCCTCCATGCGGGGGTGGAGGTGGGTTCCTGTATCAGGACCGGTGGGTCCTGAAGGCCCACGTGCGGGCAGGCTTTCCCCCTAAAATACTCCAGTCTGCCGGACAGGAGACGTGAAGGGCACCAGGCCCTTGTCTTGACCTGCGCGTCATGCAGATCCGTAGTAATGCCGCGGCTGGCTCTGGTCGGCTGGGCGCTGAATTGATGTCACCTGTGAGGCTTTAGCTGGAGCGGCTGTGACAGAGGGGAGGTTCATTCAGGACGGCTTAGAGGAGACTTGACGCAAGCCCTTCTGCACAGCAGAATGTCCAGTGGTGAAGGCATACTACGCAGGATTTCATAGCCTGTGTTTACAATCGGAGAAGTCTCGTCCTCCTCCATCTTCGACCGCACCCACTCACACCGAGTAAGTTACCCCACCTAATGTAGCTAGCTGGATAGCTAGAGGTAACGTTAGTACAATGAAATGAGCAGCTGTGAGTGACAATAAGAAGGCAGATTCTATTATGGCTTAATTAATTCAATTATGTTGAACGTAATAGTGGTGTTATCGCTGGAACTTTAAATTTGAAAATTTCAGACCCTCGCTAAAGTAATTTTTGTCACCAGCTTCAAACTGCCGGTAACGTTACTTACAGGTCCAACAGAAAACAAGCCAGCTCCACGTCGCTTTTCATCCCCTTGGTGAACTTCAGCTGACGCCACTGAGGAAAAGCAGTTCCAAGGTTAACTCTAATTCGTGAACGCGCCCCTGCCGGCTTGTTTACTTTCTTGGCTGTATCTGGACTTCTTTGTGAACTTGGTCTGCACCCACACCCACCCCTCCCCGCACAGATAAAGGTGCACAAATTCAGCGGAAGTGTAAAGACAGAGACTGCCAGTGCATGGTAGGTAAGCCTTAGCATGGTTATGTATTGAAATATTTTCAATACAAAAATCCTGCACAGTATGCCTTTAATTAAGCTCCAGCAGAATACGTAGGAGTCCAGTTGGGACCGTACGTGCTCTGTAAGAGCTGATTTAACGCTGAGCGTTTTACCGCGTGGGTGCGCTCCACCACGCCGGGCCCATGAAAAGAGCGGTACGGCGGGGCGCGGTGTGAAGGACAGAAAGTGGGCCGCGGACGTTTTTCCTAAAGCGGTCCGTCCCCCCCCCCGTCGGGACCCCTGGCACACATAGCCTTCATTCATCACGGTCTTCAGCATCCGCCGTTATTACGGTCATAACACGCCCGGCTTCACAGGTATTCTCCTGTTCCCTGTACCTTTAAATAATGACCCAGATCTTCGTAGAACAGGAAGCAGTTTGTTGTGTGTGTGTGTGTGTGGTTTTTTTTTTGTTGTCGACGGCGGGGCGCTCTAATCCCTGGCGGCGTCCTCCGGGTGTGGCGCGCTCATTGGTGCGGTGTAATCTGGAGCCAGGGCCGCCGTCCCGTCCTCGGGGTCGATTGGCCCGCGGGACGTTCACCAATCCCAGGGTTTACTGCTGCTCCTCCTGCTCCAGATTACAGGGTTTAATCTCGTCTGTGCTGAAGAGTTTGGAGGGAAGAGAAATGACATGAGCTCTGTCTTCCTCTGACAGCTCTCAGTCAGCGATGATTCGTGTGACCTGTGGTTCCTCTTGGCTTTCGAGAAATTTAGCCCACATACACACACATTCACAGACACACACACGTAAAAACATGCATCTACGCACATACGTACATGCATGTACACACACACACACATGCATGCACACACACGTAAAAAAATATGCATATGCACAGATGTGTGTGCTCACATGCACATACACACACCCACACACACATACACACACACATGAATGTTTGTACACACACACATGCACACACATTCAGATACATACACACACATACATACAAGTGAATGCAAGCAAGCTTTTTTGGACCGTGGCATCAATTCTGCTGCCATGCTGATAACCATCGTCAGTTAAAGTTGTTGGCAAGGCTGTAGCAGCAATTATCTCCCTGTAAAATGTGTTAGCATGGGCTGTAACTGTAATTATGCCAGAGTAAAAGCTGTTAGTGGGCTTGTAGCAGGAATTATATCACAGTGAAGGTTAATTTAATTGTACGAGAGAAAAGGAGAAACAGAAAAAGAAAAGAAAGAAAGAAGGAAAGAAAGAAGGAATGAAGGAAAGCGAGTCCCTCTCGCACTGAGACTCTGCAACCCCGCGGAACAGCCCTCAGAGAAAACGCAGCTGAACTGAGCGCCTGGGCGGGATTCGTAGCGACGTACGATTGTTCACACTCCCGTCGTGCGAACGCATGTGATGCAGGCTAGCGTAGCGTGAACAGGACGGCAGCTCGGGACAGACCTGGGTCATATACTTCATCAGAAACACTTTAACTCCGCAGAGGCCGGGGAGGGTTGAAACCGTCCTGCTGACTCCTGAGGATTTGCAGAGAAACATATTGTTTACCAAAGAGTACAATCCTATGAAGATTTGTTGGTAAATACTAATACATTTTTTCTTTTTAAAATATGAGGGATTTTGACTGCTGTTTTAAGGGTTCGGTTATAGTAGTACTATATTTGAAGACTATGTGGAGGATATACAGGAAAATAGTGGTGGTATGGTGTAGAGGACATGGTCAGGATGCAGCTCATTGAGAGATGTTGCTTTTCCTCTCTTTTTACTGCGTAGTCCGTCTGATCTGGAGAAAAGGGACCGCCTCTGATCTTCAGAATGTAGATTGGACTAGATGGCTGGTGTCATAGTCATGTATTTGTCATGTATCGCTAAAAGGAGTGTGAGTGTTAGGGCAAGAACGTCACCCCTGAGTCAGGTCCCATGGTGTTCTCAGTCAGTTTATGTTGTGCCAGCACTCGGAGAGCTAAGGCGGCGCCTCCTGCCACTGTTTATAGTATAGTGCGCTCTAGTGTTGGGGAGGTGAACTACACCTACTCCCATGGCACATTCTGTTGTTGAGCTGAAGAGAACTGGAGTACTTTTGCCTCTGTCTTTACTCCTGTGTGCTGCTTGTATGTTACACAACACACTCTCGTTCTCTCTCTCTTTCTTACACACACACACACACGCTCAGTTAACACAGAAACCTATAGCCTACTAATCTAGTTTTTCTTTTCCCGAAGGGATCTCTGTTTCATGAAGTATTGTTTACATGTTAATGCCGACCTAAATACAGCAATATTTTTCAGTAATTTTCGAGTTAGTGCATTATCTCATATACAAGTGTGCCTTAGTGGTGGTGTTTGTTCTCAGTCATATGCTAGGCTTCTGTTCGTTTAGCACTCCGTCATGCCGCGTGGGCTGTTTGTGTGAGGGGCCTGTAGGGCTGAGGAACCCGCCCGCCTTAGTTTCACTAAACTCGGCCGTTTCTTTGTTCTGTGAGTGAAATCCTCCGTACGTAAAAGTCGGTGACTGATGCTGCGGGTCATGTTTTATGCATGCGCGCTTACACAATGAAAACAGAGGCGGAAACTGGGGCGGCTCAGCTACGGCAAGACGGAGCTGCTTATTATCACATAATTATGCATTTTAAAAGACTAGCCTACATTTTGTATTCACAGCACATTGTAGCTGGCCATTATTACGCTAAATAATGTGACAAATATATGACATTAGCATGATGTTTTTGTTTACTATATCTACTGTCTCATAGGCTCTCTCTCTCTCTCTCTCTCTCTTTCTTGCTCCCTCTCACTTTCTCTCTCTCTGTTGTGTAACGCTATGAATAGCCTTCTCCTAAGATGGAAACTCGAGAATCTGTAGAGATTTAATAGGGATGAATTATGCAAATATTCTGTCTATGCTGCGCTTTCCCCGCATCGTCTAAGTGCAGCTGTCACACTTTTTTATGCCGTTAGTCGGGGATTAAACGTCCCCCAAGTAATTCTTACTCTTTCAAACCCTGCAAGATCTGTAGTCTCCCAAAGACCTCTCAAGTGTACAGAGAGAAAAGACAACTATCATAAAAATCTTGTCTGGTGTAAACAGCAATAGTGCACAGTGTGTGCTATAACACTGATTATGATCACCAAGGAGACAAAAAGGTCATTTTAAAGTGAGCAGACAGGTTATGTATGGTGTACACCATACTAGGACTGGGCTATAGCTCTAAAAATGAAATCACAATGTTGGCACTTGAAGATATAGAATAAAAGTCGGTTGCCAGTAGACTATGAAGCAGCATGTCTCAGAAAAAAGTGGCTTCTCCAATAAGACCCAAGTGCCACTTATGTGAGCTAGGTTGTCGCGAAGATGAATTGGTTTCGCATCACTTATTTCCTCTTGTTCTGTGAAGATTATCACTTGTCGAGAATCGAAGTAGCGATGTGTGCCAGCTTTCGCCAGTGTTTTTGATTACATCGTCCTGTCACCTACACCGTACAGTACAGTTGTGTGACTTGCCTGCTTTAGACACATATAAGAAAACCGCCATTGACTGCACTGTGCCATTTCCTCCCCCCGCCTTTCAAAGACTGTGGACACGAAGGCAGCCGGTGTATAAACCTGTGCTCTGTACCGGCACCAGGGCTGCTGTGCTGCACACTTCCTGTTCAGCCTGGGGTGCAGAATTCGGTTGTTTCGACCGTGGACCACAGAGATGACCCGGTCTGGGCACTAGTAAGCAGCTCAGAGGACAGGACTAAGACATATGTGGATTATAAATATATCATCATATTGCCAAGTTGGACTATTTGATATTGTTCATATACACATGTTATTAATACAGTATTGGCAGTTGGAACTTTCTACCCTTGCAAAATCCAGCAAAACATTGTTTAATAACTTCTATTTTCACAATACAGTCCCTGCATGCTGTCATTGTTTGTCACACAACACTTCCACTACGTTGGTCATATAAATAGCAGTAACTGTAGTGCAGTGAGGTATGTGCTTTGGAAGGCGCATGGCAGCACACGCCCCCAAACGGCTGAGAAATTATGAGCTTTTCCCAAGGCATTTTTGTCAGCTGGTACGCATGTGTTAATGTTCTCTGAGCACTGAAATGAACGTGCTGAAACCAGTCCGATGACACGGCGAAGGCTGCCTTACTTTGCCTTCGCTGAACACACGTGCCTGAACATCTCTGCGATGTCGCGCTGCCCAACAGTCGTTATCGCTGTGGTACAATAATCAAAACTGTCTGGTTTGGCCACGTTTTGCTCTCCAGTACATTTGCAAATGTCTCCTTCCAAAGTTCGATCCAAAATGTACCAGTACTCTACCTATTTTTATTTTTAGCAAATTAGAGCAAGAAAAGTAGTGTTCTCCTTTGGAGACAGTTGTTCTGTATCTCAAGTGCATCGCCAAAGTTTGGGGTGATGGCTGAAACATTTTATGTGACAAAATGTAGGCCAGATGTCTTTTCTAAATAATATTTTATGACAAAGCTGTTGGCTCATGTAGCCAATTTATTGAATTTTACCATGCAGTGGGTTAAACTGAATACTGTTGGAGGTTTATATTGTCTCATTTACCATGGTTACGTCAACATTTTATGTATATCCGGAGTGTTACATGTGCACTTACGATACTCAGCCCTAACCTGGTAGACTACGAATAGGCTATAACTGGCTAATCCAAATTGGGAGGAAAGAAAAGCAGGGGATTAAATAGAAACACTGGACAAATCAGAAGGGATTAATAGCTCTGAGGTAGAATATTATATGTAATTCTCAGATTAGGCATTTATGAAGTCCTCCACAAGGTGGTGCCACTGAGCATCTAGGCTTGACCATGACATCATCGCGCTGGTGCATTATTGCCCTGTTACAGAGCCTAATGCTCTTTTCTGAAAGCTGATGCAAAAAAAGTCGATGAAATTTTACCCAGCGTCCATCAGGGAGGGCGTGCGGGGGAGGGGCCTGATGGGACGTGACAAACGAGCTCTTGCTGCTTGCCTTGTGTTGATTCAGCCAGAACTGCTCCATCACCCTTCTGTCTGGGAAGGACCGTTTTCAACGAGACTTCAGAGACAACATTTTTGTGTCGCCTAAAAGCCCAGAAAAAAAAGCAAAATGGCGAGATTTAAGACGGGGGGGGGCCACAGGACGACGCGACGCCGCTGACGCTAAACCCCGATATAGCCAGACAGCACATGGGCAGATCAATGGGCTGGCTTGTGTCAGGTTTCTGCAGCTCAGGCCCTGATTGATTTCTGTAGGAGCTGCCTGTGTGGGCATGAGGGATTTTGGGGGGAAGGGGGAGGGGTGGGAGACTGAATACTCCCGGACTCCCACACTCCCATCAGCAGGAGACGTCCCAGCCTGGCCTGTGTTGGTACGGGCCAGTACGGGCCTGACCAAGCCTTTTGGGCCAGGGAGAAGAGGGGGGTAGGGGGGAGAGTTGCCGTTTTTGAACTTTGAGTGTGACATGCGTGGATGTGACCTCATTTGGTTCCGCAGATGTGAGCGTAATTGAATTACTCGGTAAGGAAGGCCAGCGCGTTCTGCGACTGCGAAGGGGCGAGGGGAGGGGCCAGAGCTCAGGGCGACTGGAAAGTGCGGAGAGGTGGGGGCTTCTTCTGTCCCGCTCGTGTGGTGTGGCGGCCAGTCGAGGTCTGCTCAGCCGCTTTTCCACCGCATGGTACTGGCTCAACTCGACTCGACTCTACTCGACTCTACTGGCTTTTGGTACCAGGTACTTTGTTTTCCACTGCAGATAGTACCCCCGTCAATGTAGCTGGTCATTATAGCGACTGCCGTGACGTCATCTTCAACGCGACACACACAGGAAAAATGGAGGATATCGAAGCGATGGTGTTCTTGATTCTCGGTATGTGGCTGTTTGTCACAGCAAGGAGACACATTTTGTTTCAGAAGAGGCTGAAGGCAGCAAGACAAAAGACTGCTGAAGAAGACAGCAGAATTTGGGAAATCCTACATCAGCTCAGACAACGAGACGACTCTGGTTGCTCAAAGGCAATGATTCTAGTGACGATTCTCTCTGACCAATCAGTGGTCTGCAGTGTTTTCACGTCACCTGTTGGTATCGCCTCAGCTTGCTTGGAACCTCGACGGAGGTGATACCAAAAAAAGGTACCAGGTACTATCCACAACTTTTGCCCGATGGAAAACCAAAAAAGTCAAGTAGAGTCGAGTCGAGTTGGGCAGGTACCATGCGGTGGAAAAGCTCTTAGGAGAGATGGTGGCATCTCTGAAGGCCCCAAACCGATGACATCACGTCCAACTCGCTCCCGTAAACACTGACGGCCTTGCTTTTGCATCTGCGTACAGCACATTATTATATTATGTTAATGCTATGGGAAATGGTGTGACCTGTGTGAGTCATCTGCTGTGCTTTGAATGGCCCCTTTGTGGGGTTGCATGTGATGTAGGTTAGCCCACACTATTGGGCACCTGTCCATCACAGATGAATTTTGCTCAGTTTTCCTTTTTCCTGCCAGTCTGTGCTGTCTAACATTTCCATACCTGATCTATACTGATCTAACTGGAAATTCCCAAGAAAAGAAAAACACGGAACCACTGAGCTTTAAAATTCGGAGAATTCGGAATCTTTTTGAATCAAAACACAAAATGGAAATCCCCTTTTCGTTGTTGATAATGTCATACGTTGCATTGTACTCATTCCTCCAGAGGATGGCAGTGTCCTCTCCTCTCCTCTCCTCTCTCTCTCTCTCTCTCTCTCTCTCTTTCTCTCCATGTTGAATATAAAGTGCACACAGCCTGAGGAATGCCTGTGGTCTGTTTTAAGTCAGGTCTGATTCACTGAAAACCATGGCGACAAAAGAGTTTTATTTTTCCTGGAAACTTTTTTCCCCCGCTCTTCTCCAGGATGGCGTAGGAGAGGACGGCGGGGGGACTGAGGTGGAGCGGGGAGGGGAGGGGAGGGGAGGGGAAGGGGGGGAGGGTTTAGGTTGGCAGGAGAAATCTTTCCTTTCCTCTTTACCTCATAGCCAGGTGCTAATATGCCTCATTCACCAACAAGTGATTTTTTTTCTTCTTTTCATTCGCTTTGAAAATGAATTGGCACGCCAGTGTAATCGATGGTGCCTGCTGCTGCTGGCACCGTGCGTTTTGCTCCTTTCCGCGCGATCAGCCGGCTGGAATTGATTTATTTTTCTCTAAACTGGCACTAGTCTTGCTGCTCCGGGTCGACCAGCACCTGTCCAAACAGAGCTGCATCTGAAGCGCTCGCGCTCCGCCCGCTTGCTCCGCCCACCGGCCTGTGAGATTCTTACAGGCTGCGGGCTGCAGGGCGCACTGCGGGAGAAGCGCTGCAGATCTGGGGGAGAGCTGGTAGCCCGTGAGCGCCGGGCACGTTGCTGGGTGAAGCTAGCGTGTCGCTAACCCTAGGAAACCTGGCCTACTTAAACCAATCCTACCCAGGGGGATGAAGCTAACAGCCTCAGCCCCACCCCCCCCGGTCATAGTCCGGGCTAATTACATTAGAGTAGCCTTGGCTGAAACCAACATGGCTGCAGGGCCTAGCCTGCGAGGCTGCTTGGAAGCCATTTTGTTTGGCTTCCATAGTGCTGCTTGCTGTCCTCTACCCTACCGGTTTGAGGAATATTTCAGTAGTGACCAACATATTTATCGGGCACAATTCTGGTATGATTATTGACACTTTAATTATTTAGCAGCTACTTTAGCTGATGTGTCTTACTGAAGTGCATTTTGTATGGTAAGCAAACACAGTAAGTTCTGGAGATGCAGTTATAGTCATGTGATTATCACCATAAAAGTATTTGCCTCAAGACCTGTGAGAAAACGGAAGAGATGAATCGCTGCTCGCTGGCTTCAGTTTGGGAGCCGTGAGAAGTTCACGAGCCACCCTGGGTGACCTTGGCGATGGTGCATGTTGTTCCAACAGAATAACAACCCCAACCCCCCCTCCCCTCCTAGCAAAAAAAAATAAAAAATCATGTCGTAAAAGGCTTGTTCTGTGGTATTTTTTTGTTAGCGCTTACTGTTTTTGTTGAACTCTGTTAGGCTGTTTATCATGTTGAGTTGGTTGTGGAAGACATCCAGGGGCTGTGTATGCTGATGTAGACAGGCACGCCGCCCATCACACCGCTGCCATTTGATAAGGGGCCTCAAGGGCTCAGTACTCACTCCCGCACACACCAGTGTGCGTCATGCCAGTTATTTCACGCGGCTCTGCGTTAAAGAGTGTAGCCTGTGGGCCTTAAAGGAACTGCAAATGCTTTGCGTCCTACGCTTTTCCACTATAAACAAAAGGAAAGACATTTCCCTCATTTACCCTTTTGTAAACATTGCATGGCTCTGTCTGCGTGTGCCTCTCTGCCTAAGTGTGCTAGATTGAGAGTCAGTGAGTGAGTGCGTATGTGCTGTGTGAGTGTGTGCTTATGTCTCAGTGTGAGTGAGTTGAGTGAGTGTGTGTATGTGTGCTGTGTGTGAGTGTGCTTATGTCTCAGTGTGAGTGAGTGAGTGCGTGTATATGTGTGTGAGTGTGCTTATGTCTCAGTGTGAGTGTGTATGTGTGTGAGTGTGTGCTTGTGTGTCAGTGTGAGTGAGTGAGTGAGTGTGTATGTGCTGTGTGAGATTGTGTGCTTGTGTCTCAGTGTGAGTGAGTGAGTGAGTGTGTATGTACTGTGTGTGAGTGTCTACTTGTGTCTCAGTGAGAGTGAGTGACTGAGAGTATGCATGTTGTGACAGTCACGTTTTCATGAGGATTCCCAGCATGCTTTGCGTAACCTGTGCACTGTGTGTGGGTGTGTGTCTCTGCAGCAGCACCGCAGCATGGTGGAGGGGACCCGCAGAGCGTGCTGACGTCCTGGGATGTGTGGCTGCCCCGCGCCCCTTACACCCCCCCGGTCTCCAGGAGCTGAAGACAGGGTTCCAGCCAGAGGTGAGACAGGGGTAGTGTCTTTTTGGTGGGTCAGTCATTAAAAGTCATAAAAGTCCTGTAGCCCTGCCTGGGACGGGACAATGGAAAAGGACAACCGAAGAATTTCGGCTGGGGTGTACCCCACGTTCAATGCCAAGCTGGGTGGCTCATCCACTTTGCCCATTCACTCCTATGCAGGAGGTCCCGGTGGTGTGGATACCACTGTCTGGGTTGTGTTTATACAGGAAGACAGAAAGGTTTATAGTTTCTGTATATTTCTTCTTGTTTTTGGAGGTAAAACTTCCCAGAAGTGTTGTAGCTACAACAGGAAGTGCACCCAAGCTTGAACATGTTCATTAGGACCGAAAGTGCGGGGAGAGGACACAGTCGCGGAGAGCTGTTTGAGTCCCTTTGTGATGATTTCTATTTTTGTACTTGTGTACAGTGCTTAACCGTAATTGCCTGTAAACATTCAGCCAGTGAACTGGGTCACATCAGTTAAAAAAACAACAACATCAGCTTCACTGGCTGTCTGCTGTGGCAGTAAGTGACTGCAGTTTCCGAATGTTTTATCAGTCAAAAGAGCATTTTCTTTCTCTCGTGAACAAGTGGATGCCAAACCTGGGTTACTTGTTTCATGGTAGTTGGGTCTGAAACGGCAAGTTCACTGTGATACGCTATGAGAGGGAGAACAGACCTCGTCAGGCTCTCTGGGCGTGTTTTTTTCTTTTCTGTTATTGACCCAGGACTGACAGGACCAGTCCTCAAGCTTTATTTTGAACCGAGTGGTTGGTTTGTGTCTGTTTTTCCCATTTTTGGAATGGCCAACTGTCATGACGGGAGGCTGTGCCGTTCTCTTCCGAGTTGCGCACCGCTGGCCGCTGCTTCTTTCCCGCTACACGGCCCGGTGGCTGGGCTGCGCAGCCAGTGAGCCGGGGCACTGTGTTCTCATGCAGTCAGTGCAGCCGGACTGCGGGCACCCAGTACAATAGAGCAGTCACTCTTGAGGGCATTGCAAAGTCAGTGCAAACTCCGCTGACTGAAATAGTCTATCCTTTGGCCATGGTCAGTTATGAAGCTGCCCGTGAGGCTCCAGGTCATAGTACCAGCGCTACCCACAGTTAGGATTCAGTTCTAGGTATAAGGGCACATCACCGCATCAGGGACTAGTGCAGAGGTGGAAAGTCCTGGGGTGAGAAAGTAAAAGTCCTGCCTTGTGTTTCTTCCGCCCATGAACTCACTAATGTGAGTTGTTTCACTAATGAGTTCTATCTCTTGGCTGAAGAATGGTGCTAATTCAGGTGACTGGAACAAATTACTGGGGAGGATTTGTACTTTCGTAACCTGGATTTTGCCTCTGGGGGGTATTGTTTCAGCTGGCTGCACCACCCCACAGCCCTTAACGCTTTAAAGATCTGCTCAGGCGAGCAGTAGACCACATTTATTTATCTCACTAAAAAACTTTGGGCCCTAATTGTCCGTTTACCAACAATTGAACTGGTTGATTGAGGGTTATAGTTTTTTAAAAAGTATGGTCAGTCAGTTAGTATTGATTTTGAGTTATTATTGGGGGTGCGGTTGTTGGTGTAGTTAGTAGCAGTATCATCTCGCATCACAAAGGTCCTGAGTTCGAATCCCAGCCGTGTGGGGTTCGCATGTCCCCCCTCCTCGTCCGCAAGGGCTTCCTCTCACAGTCCGAAGGCGTACAGGTTAGGTTAACAGGACAGTTTAAATCATCCTTGGGGTAGGAATGTGTGTGTGGGCCCTGCAAATGATTGAGGACCTGTCCGGTTCCTGCCTTTCTCCCGATGGATGGAAGGGGTGTTAAGTATTATTGGTTCAAGTAGCCTAATCAAAGAAAGTCAAATATTTTTGTCTTTTTTTCTTTGTTTATCAGTTCAAGAGTTTAAAGTCCCAGATTCACGAGTCTGATGTTGAAAAATGAAATAGGAAACTGTCCTGATCGGAGCTGAGAAGTGAATGACGGTAACTTTGTGTGAACAGTGGCACAGACAGAGGACCGAAATAGAGATCGGTCGCACCGCTCCGTATGAGCTGCATTTCCCACGCCCTCATGCACGGACACGCACTCGCTGTGACCGAATCGTTTCCGGAGGACAAAAATAGAGACAGCTGATTGGCCATTCCACTCCATATGGATTCATTGAGAGTGAATCGTGTGGTGTGAAACTGAACATTAACGTATACACAGGGGCATCTGATAGTCTGATCTGGGGTGCTGTTTGTCAGGTTTGTTGGTGTAATGTCCCGGTGTTGTTTCTGTGAGGCCGTTTCTCCCGGCAGGCTGTCAGCACACGGGCGTTCTGAAGCCCAGGGCGGCGAGCGTGACGGAGAAGCAGCAGAGGGGAGGGGTCAAAGGTCAGGGCCAGTATCCATCTTGGTCAGAGGGGACTCTGGTTACTATGGGCTCATTTGTCACGACCTTCTTCACACACACATACACACACACACAAGCACACACATACACACACGCACACACACACACACACACACGCACACACACACACACACTGCCATGCATGCACGCACGCACACACACACTTTCGTACGCTAGTACGCTGGGACGTTTGAGAATGGGGGGTCAGGTTTGTGTAACTGTGCCCTGTTACAGGAGCTGCTTGAGAGCGGTTGCTGATTGCTGGTGGTCTGGTGACGTCTGTCAGAGGTCTTGGGGGACCCATGCAGGGCTCTGCAGCAGCTGCTATTCCAGGCTGTCTCTGTTGTGGGTTCATGTCCACATAAACACAGCTGCCAGGCTCCTCCATTTGTGGCTTTCACGTGTCCCTCAATGACTGACCGGCATGGACTGTGCATGTTAGCCGTTAGCCGTTTGGAAAAGGGGCCCTCAGTGTGTTACAAGATCAGGACCTTTGGTTGAACCCTAAAAAACTGCTGCTGTCTGTTTTGTCCACTTCCCACAATGCACTGCAGAAAACCAGGACCATTTAATGGCAGGGAACTTCTCATAAACCCTCAAAATTGGCTGCTGTCTGTTTTCTACCCACTTCCTACAATGCACTGCAGTGAACCAGGACCCTTTAATAGCCGGGGACTTTGCTCAAACCCTCAAAAGTGGCTGCTGTCTGTTTTGGTCTCTTCCCACAATGCACTGCAATGAACTAGGACCCTTTAATGGCAGGGGACTTTGCTCAAACCCTCAAAAGTGGCTGCTGTGTCTTTTGAAAACTTCCCAAAACAAAGTGCGGCGGACCCTTTAACCCTTTGAATCCTGTGTTCTGGAACTCCCAATTGCTTTCAATTACCAGTAGTGACCGTTACATCAGCATTAGAACGCTCAGTGAAGAACGTCCTCATCGCATATTTGTGATCTCGCGCCTTACGGGGTTAATGGCGAGGGCAGTTAGCGGCTAACGCGGAGAGAATGGGCCTGCGGGGCTGCTTGAAGGCTGCCGGCCCATCGCTCTCCGCTGCTCCCTGCCTCTGTTGTTCCCCCCTGATGTGGATTTATGAGGCGGGAGACGGGCGTCTCTGGGTGGTTTGTGTGCATGTGTGTGCGTGTGCGTGTGTGTGTGCGTGTGCGTATGCGTGTGTGTGTGTGTGTGCGTGTGTGTGTGTGTGTGTGTGTGTGAGAGAGAGTGAATTTGTGTGTCCCTTTTATGGGCAGCTTGTGTTTCACCCTTGTTCTGCTCCTCATAAAGCTGTGGGTAACGGTGGTAATGGCAGCAACAAGGGGCGAGGGTTGATTTGCGGCCTTCCCGTCCTTTTTATTTGGCTGGTGGGCCTGTGCTCACGTGGTTGTGTGTGTGTGTG
>NC_057934.1:18241352-18271352 GCF_018555375.3 Anguilla rostrata
TGCGTGTGTGTGCGCACGCGCGTGCGCGTATGTTTGTGTGCGGAGACTGACATTACATGAGTGGGTTTTATACACGCAAACTGGTGTCAGCTCTGAGGGACTACAGGGTTACTTATTCATGAACTATTGTCTGTAGTCCCGGCTTTGAGTTGAGGGACGCCGGGGCGCTAGCCGTGGAGGAAAGGTAGCGTGGGGAGGCCGGTCTCTCCTTGGGAGTCTGGCCGGTGGAGACCGACCGGGTCCAGAGAGGCCTTTTGTCCACCTACTTAAAAGAAAACACAGAGTTACAGGCAAGAGAAAGCCCTTCCGGAATGTGGCCTTAAGCACGGGTGTATTAGCGATGGTGGGGGTCTGTATCGGCACTCCGTGGCCTCTCTCTCTCTCTCTCTGTCTCTCTGTCTCTCTCTCTCTCTCTGTCTCTCTCTGTCTCTCTCTCTCTCTCTCTCTCTCTCTCTTCTCTGTCTCTTCTCTCTCTCTCTCTCTCTCTCTCTTCTCTCTCTCTTCTCGTCTCTCTCTCTTCTCTGTCTCTCTCTCTGTCTCTCTCTCTCTCTCTCTCTGTCTCTCTCTCTCTCTCTCTCTCTCGTGCGTCTGTCTGACAGTGTGTTGGCAATTCCTTGTCATAAACGCTCACAGCTAATCCTCCCCCAAACGGACTTTAGGAAAAAAGCTTCCATTTGATTGCTGGGCTTTACAAAGGCTTTCACTTTCCGTCAGGTCTGGAGGAGATGGTGTCAAGTGAAGAGCGTGTGTGTGCGTGTGTGTGTATGCGTGTGTGTGCATGCATGCATGTGCGTATGAGTGTGTGTGCACATGCGCATGTGTGTGTGTGTGTGTGTGCATGCATGTGTGTGTGTGCGTGCATGTGTGTTTACGTGCATGCGTGTGTGTGCATATGCATGCGTGTGTGTGTGTGTGTGTATGCATGCGTGTGTGTGTGTTTGTGCATGCGTGTGTGTGTGTGTATGCATGCGTGTGTGTGTGTTTGTGTGGTGTGGGTGGATTGCAGAGATGTTTACAGAGCCATTGAAGCAGCTCTAACTGATTTGAGGAGTTGTATGCTGGCAGTGGGGAGTGTTGGGGGGTGCATGTGTAAAGTTCCTGATGAATAGATATACGCATCTAGAACCACAAAATGCATATACATTGCACAAACACACACACACACACACACTCACTCAGTGTTCAATGGCAAGTGACCTCAGTCAGTGAGCGTCCTGTCTTTAAAAGAAAAAAAAAACATAGCAAAATCTTACTGCAGCTGTTAGAGTATTTGGACAATTCTTTTTAAATTCCAACTTCAGTGGGTTTTTTTCAGTTCAACAGAGAGCCGCTTTCTTTTTCAGTTCTGTTAAAATGCTTTGAATGCGTTATGTATTATGTATTATGTTTTTGCTCTGTAGCTATGGCCTTAATTTTCAATAGTTTGCCCATTGTACAGGACTTTTTGAAACTCCTTTTTCATGAAGTGAGCAGAAGCCGTACGCAGTCCTGGAGTCGGCCGCGACTTATCGACCCTCCAGCGCGGCTGATCACGAGAAAGCCCATGCCAAAATCCTCAATATAGATCAGAGGTGAAAGGTCACAGGTCAAAGAGCGTAAGGCCTTCATTCACACCGCTCTCTGTGTGCGATGCTTTCTCCTTGCTGATGCGGTGTTCCCCAGGCCTCTTCTCGCCTGACTGTGGCCACTTCGCCGTGCTGCCGTGTGAATGCTGCGTTAGCACGTTAGCACGAGCGGAGCTCATCATGAGCTACGTAAAACCGCTAAACCCGCGTTGAAGTTGCTCCGCGTGAGACCACTGGGTGGGCACTCGCTTTCGTTTTTTAAATTTATTTACCTTTTCATCCCCAATTTCTGGGGAGTGCATCGCATACACAGCTGATGCAGGGGTTGCTAATGTGCCACGAGGTGGGGGAAACCCCTCTGAATCGAACCCTGTGTCCTGTGGGAACGTCCTGTGGGACTCCTGACTAGCCTCAACTCCACAGTCAGTTTCCTGGTCAGAGTTTGCTTCTGGAACATAGAGAACGTAACTGTACCAATGACTAGGGCTTTAGTTGAACATACCACCTCATTAGAGTACATTTGGAGGCAAAGATTAGGAAGAGATGATAGGTAAGACCATTTTACTAGTTTGTCTCAGAGTTGTTCATGAATATGATTTCCTCTTTCATTGAGCCTTTAAAAGTTTTCTCAAAATTTCGAGTTCTCTGTCCCTGCATTGCTAAATTTGTGAGTTTGTCACATGATTTGGCAGCATTTGAAGAAGTTGAGGGCAGCCTGTGCTAAGCGAATTTACTGAAATGCCTGCTTTAATGTTTTAGCAACTCAATTAAGAAACCAAGATGTTAAAAAATTGAATAATCACAGCAGAAACTGCAGGGATGTCCACTCAAAAGAAGCCTTCCTAGTGTGACAGCCCCCTTGGCAACAGTCATAAACTTGCCAACATTTGTTCCCTGATGTAACTATATATGGTGATTTTGGCATCCAAAGTGAGAACTGGTGACACTTCCACCCAAAGAGGCAGGGCTTGAAGTCTTTTTTAAGCTGTGCTTGGAACACTGGAGCATTTTAGAAAATGGCCCCACTCAAAAACTTTTCCACTCTGCCAGCCCTTGTGAGCTGCTGTGGGAAAGGACACAAAGAGCATCTCATCTGTAGTCTGCTTGCTTGTAGCTATTGCTTTTGGTGGGTTTTTGCTTTTGCACTAGGAATGCTTTTTATTCAGTCAATAGAATAGGCAAAGTGTTAATTTTTAGGTGACTTTGCTCCACCCCATGGTAGTGGTGTACCCTATGCCGGGTGTGTGGAATATGCTGCTGTTACAGTTTATAAACCAGGACTGCCCAACCCTGTTCGTGGAGTTCTACTGTCCTGTAGGTTTTCATTTCAATCCTAATTTGGCACACCTGATTCTACTAATTAGCAGCTCAAGGAGATCTGTAGCTGCTGAGCGAGGCGTGCTTTATTGGGGCTGGAGTGAAAACCTACCGGACGTTAGGCCTCCAGGAACGGGGTTTGGCAGCCCTGTTGTAAGCCGTACAGAGTCTCTGTCTTACTACGGCCTCTGAGCCAGCTGACCTTATGCGGGAAAAACACGTGGGAAGCTGCTGACTGCTGTTGGAAGGCACATACAGAGGATTCCATCGTTTATGACTTAGTTCCTTTGCCGTGTTGGCATCCCCACCTTTGGTACATCGGGAGACAGGTGTAGTTCGACTCCGGCCTAGATTCTCAAGCAAAGCCTGGGAGTGGCAGTGATCGACGTCTGGGACTGAAAGCACTGCACTGGGGCCTACCGTGCCTTCCTTCCTCTGCCCCTTTCTTGCTATCCAGAGTGTTTCTGCTCTTCTATTATTACCTTCTTTTAACAGCATTGTTCTCTTGGTGAGGTTTTTAAACTGGAGGCAGCACCTTCTCACTTTTTAAAATGTTTTTTACCTCCCATCTCTTTCCATGGCTTTTATTCTGCCTTGTCATTGATTAGAACAGCAATTAGATCTCACTGCAGCGGCTCAAGTGTGGGCATTAGCGTTTCGGTAAATGGCAGTGAGTCCTCCCGCGTTCGGAGCGATCAATAGTTAACGCCGTCTTATTTACACGACGCTCCCCCCCCTGGTCTGGAGCCAGGCCGTTTCCGAAACGCGGCGTGGAAGGATCGCGCTCGCAGCCGCCTCGCGCCGCCGTTAGCCGCGCCTCTTTAAAAATAGCTCCGTTGGCGGAACCGAGGGCCTGCCGAGGCCCGCCTCGGGCGCCTGGCGGGTGGAGGGCGATGACGGGTGTCCGCGGGCTCCAGCTGGCGGGAGAGCGTCCGCGTTCGGCTTGGGACTCACAAGGTGAGGAGAGACGTTAAGCGTGGCCTCGTTAAGTCTGGGCAGCAAGAGTTCAGTGAGCTCGAAAGTGAGCATACTGTATACTACTGCATCTGTTGCACCCTGAGATCTGGCCGTGATTTATTTTGTAGGGATCATGGAGAGTCGAGGCTGGCTGCCCAGCTGAGTTTGGAGGTCGGGGAGTCGAAGCGTAAGGGATGCGGCTGAAGAGTCACATATACACGCTTCTGCAGTTTGTCACTGCAAATGAAAATGTAATTCTCAGATGACCTACCTGTTTAGACGCTGTAAAAAAAAAAAAAACACTCCTGCTTTTCTGCCCGGAGTCTTGTTGTCTGTGAGCGGAGCTGCATCTCGTTTCCGCTGCTCTCTCTGTGCTGGTTGGTTCCACAGGAAAATACGTGCTAGGAACATCTCACATGTTAAGTTGTTGAATTAAGTTTCACCACTGCTGCAGTGTACTCCTTCAGTTCAGGAGGGGGCGGACATGCACACGTGTCCTCTGTAATGTGGGAGCTCACATGACTTCCCTCTGGTTGGTATTGGCTCTAACCTCCTGAGGCGCAAGTCTGCTCCAGGCCGACTGTTATCCATACCTTTTTGCAGGAGGGGAAGCCATGAAGATACCCTCCACCCCGCCGTGTTTGAAACGACCTTGTTTTCCACGGGGCCTACTCCCCTGCTGGTGTCACCACTGTTTTATCTGCACTTTCTGTTACCCCTGTGCAATCTGTGTGTTGTCACTGTGTCATGAGGTGTCTGGTGTGGCCTCTAAGAGGACTCATATTTAGAGCCCATAGGCTTGCGCTGTGATTGGGCAGTGGCCCGATTGCGTGAAGCGCGTGCACGTCACCACTGAGGTACAGACACTTCTGGACCTAAGAAATGTCAGGGGTCCCAGGAAGTACAGTATGCTGTGTGTGTGTGTGTGGGTGTGTGACAGAATGAAAGAGACAGAGAGAGACAGAGAGACAGAGAGAGAGATAATGGGAGGAAGGCATAAAGAGGGTGCATTTGTGCATTTTCATGGTTTTTCAAGCCACTGCAGAGGTGTTGCTTTTCAGATGTTTCCTTTATCGGAGTGCTGTGCTTTGTCTATTGACAGGGTCACTCTGTAGACCTCACAGACAGGCTGCAATCAGCACACAAAGAAGCTTCACTCCCACACTAGCATAATGCCATCATTCGGTGGAGGTGTCAACCCACTTTGAGCCATGTGAATTGACCAAAAAGGTGTGGGAGAGATATGATTAATTGCATTTGACCAAAAGCTTGAACATGGGGACAGGAGTCTTTTTGAGATGTCTGTTTCTGAGTTGGTTGAAGATGACAAATTTGTAAAGTAACTTGTGCAGGGTGAATATATTTGATTTAGCCATACAGTCCCACTCCACTTAATCCAGAGGCCTAAAGACAGAGTGTGAAAGACAGTAAGAGAGGTGGTACTACTAATTATGGTAGTACTACAAGACCTTGAAAATAGGCTGTTGCTACTAATATACAGTATGTTGTTGACTGTGATGTGATAGAATTTTTCCATCACACCACAGTTTAGTTTAGCACTGTTCTTATGGCCTTCTTAAGCGCCACTGATGCTGTTGTGGGCAGTAAGAACTGTAGTGAGAACCATTTAATTTATCATCATTTATCTGCCTCTGGACAGGGGACAGGCAGCCGTCGGGGGACGGGGTGGCATTTCTGGGTCTGTGCCAGAGAGCTGAGCCCCGCGCCATGACGCTAACTGACAGGCGCTATCTGCCCACACGGGGGCCGCTCTTTTAGGGGGGTGCGGGGCAGGGGGTACACGCCTCATTGTGTGGCAGACGGCGCCCGCCGCCTCTGACTTCCAAGGCGGTATCTGGGCCCCCGCCCTCGGAGAGACCCCCAAAGAGAAGGCTGCTGGTGAACAGGCCCCCATTTGTTCAGGCTATTTATCTGTGTGCTGCTTGTTTGGAGGCTAAACACCAGGCCTCTACTAAACTCTCAGATTAATGGCGCCGGGATGATTTAGGATTCCGAGGAGCCGTCCACAACACCCCCGCCCCCCCCCCCCCCCCATACTCCCTGTGTCCTGTCAGACGATAACAATCTCCCACACTGATGTTACTCTCCAGCCTGAAGTTGTAGGCCTCTGATGCCATGGCAACGGCTTCAAGCACAGGCTGATGTGAAAGTGCAACAAGTAGGTTGTAAAAAAACAAAAAAACAAGTGGGGGGGGGGACAAGAGACCAGTTTGAGCTTCACTGCGTTGTATGCTGGCTATGTTTCCTGTCTGTAATTCATTCAGGTCTATTCCTTTGTACTCAATTAGAAGATTTATTGACTTGCGGGGAGGGGGGGGGGGCACAAGCACTTCAGAGAGCGTTCTACTGGGGTAGGGGGGGTGGCGTCGTAAATGTAGGAGAAAGAAACTCAGGTGGATGGCCATTTGTAAGACGTCGGCTGCCGTGTTAAGCAAGTGAGATTTGAAGAATTCCTCTGGAACTAGTGCAAATATATTTTCCTGCTGTTTTTGGCTACGCTGCTTGGTGTCAGTTGCCTGTGGTCTGCGTGATTGTGCCGTCTGGGTTATAATGTCTCAGGCTTGAGGGTTGAGGATGTGTCTGCATTTCCAGCAAAATTCAGACAGTAGTGCAAACTCAGTGTTTTTCCTGCCTTTCCTTACCCCCTTTGTGACTCACAGTAGACACACGCACAGACACACACGTGCACACGCACACTTGCACATTCAAGAAACGCACACACTGCCTGACGTTGTGCATTCTTTAAACTCGTTTCTTGTACAGTTTGGTCTCTGGAAGGATTGTCACGGCAACCTTAATAAGCTGAAACGAGAGATCATCCGACGCTGGTTTGGCCGAAATTTGACATAATTGATATTTACGATATTGAGTTTAAATGTTGATGTTGGTCACGAGGGTGCCTATGGGTATCACGTTTCTGCATATCACCATCCTCCCCCTCTTGTTGACTCTTATAGATTTTTACTATTTCGAAACCAGAAAACTTTACGTGGATGTTTAATGTCAATGAAAATGTGTGTGTGTGTGTGTGTGTGTGTGCGTGTGCGCGTGTGTGTGTGAGGGCGTGTGGACAAGTTCTGGGAAAGAAAGGTTCCTACACTGTGAAGACTAGAAGGGGACCGGGAAGTCGTAACAGTGTCTGGCCTTGTTGTCTCTACTGTGATTTGTGATAATTGGCCTTGATTGTGTAAAAGCACACTGAAGGACCCCCAGCAGTGGGCTGGCTACGGGAGAACAGGACGTTAATGAGGGGAGAGAGGAAGGCCGTCCTACAGGCATTACAGAGGTGGGGTGACCTTATAAAGGGGTGATCAGAAAGCCACTGATACTAAACCAAACACTGATACTGAACTAAGACAGTCACCATACTTTTTCTGTCACATCAATCAGTAATTAATGGAAGAGTGCCATGTTAATTTACGCTTTGTTGTTCTGCCTGCAAGTGTCATTTAACACAGATCTCTGCGGTGAGTCATTATTTATACAGACGGAGCAGAAAATTCATACCGTGTTTGGGGGTTCAACGTAGGGTGTTATTATTTTTAAAGCACATCTTGAAAGCTGTACAGTATTACAATATTAGATTCCTATTGGCTGTTGGTAAGGAAGGGAGTTTCTTTCTGATGATCTTTCGGACCATTGTGCCTGTATGTCTGTGTGTCTCTGCCTGTACTGTGTGTATGTTTGTCTGTATGTGTGTTTGTGTGTATGTGTACCAGATTTTCTTGCTTTTGGCTGCAGTTGCTAGGATATTGTGGAACTACCTTGTCAAAATATTGCCTTTGTGTTGCAGTTAATAAATTCACTTTGGGACCTTTAAAATCTGTGGGATGTTTAGACTCAAAAGGACTCATACACAAGCGTGCCAGTGTGAGCAGTATATATTTAATAAGAAAAAGCGTTTCAGCTGTCTAATTAGCTTCATGACTAATTAAAAATCTTATGTGAATAAATCATTCTGGTGGATTAACTGCTACTTTTGAAGTTGTGAATTACACAAGATTCTGTGAGACTGAGAGGGTGGGGGAAGTGGGGAGACAGAGAGGGAGACGGAAATATAAACTGCCTACTGCAGACGTTTTTGCTGTATCATTGCCCTTTTGCAAATGAGAAAGGAAGTGACTCGTCTTGGCTCCAGACAGCCTGCCACTGACTGGCCTGGTGTAGAATGGCAGCCTGGTGGACTGGTGTAGAATGGCAGTATTAGTGTAGCTCATACTGGTCTGGCTTACAATCAAAGTATTAGCATAGCACAACCTGACTTGATGTAAAATGGCAGTATTAGCGTAGCACAGCCTGACTTGATGTAAAATGGCAGTATTAGCGTAGCACAGCCTGACTTGATGTAGAATAGCAGTATTAGCGTAGCACAGCCTGACGATGTAGAATAGCAGTGTTAGCGACAAGCTGACTGATGTAGAATGGCAGTGTAGCATAGCACAGCCTGACTTGATGTAGAATAGCAGTATTAGCGTAGCACAGCCTGACTTGATGTAGAATAGCAGTATTAGCGTAGCACAGCCTGACTTGATGTAGAATGGCAGTGTTAGCGTAGCACAGCCTGACTTGATGTAGAATGGCAGTATTAGCGTAGCACAGCCTGACTTGATGTAGAATAGCAGTATTAGTGTAGCACAGCCTGACTTGATGTAGAATAGCAGTATTAGCGTAGCGCAGCCTGGCCTGGTGCTGTTTGCGGCAGAGAGCTGGAGAGGGTGGGGGTAGGAATGCACTTGACACGCCGTTACTCCTCCCCTAACTAAAATCACCATGGCGATCCTCCTCTGAAAAAAAACAAAAAACATTAATCAAAAAATATTCACTCACAGAAAAAAAGCGATTTTGTATCTGAAACCAGATGGAACAGAGTGGCGGGGATGCTTCATATGATTAATCAGGGATCCCTGACTGTTCGTAATTAACCGACGCTGGGCGTCATTTTGAATGGGCGGGCAGCGCGCTGAGCAGACTCATTGTACTCCAGTGAGTTGAAAACGTATAAAAACATCGGAGTGACGTTTGCTTTAGGAATTTTATTCGGTGGCAGCGGGGAACAAAGGGCGAGGGTTGGAGGGACTCAGCGGGGTCAAGGGAGAGGGTCAACAAAGCACTGCAACCTGTTACTATAGGGGGGTCGCGCGGGGTCGCGGGGGGTCAGGCCCGGGCTTTGAGGCCCCCCACGTCTTCATCCCCGATTGTGTTGGCGCATCACGGCCGGGGCTCTGGCTGAGGCAGGCGGGGCGACGCAGGGGGGTTAAATTATCTGTATCGATTCTTTTCGGACGCGGTTGATCCCGCCCGTCGCCCCTGTCGCTCTGAGATGGCAGGGCAGAGGCCCCCCCTGTGGGCGAGGGCTTTTTTTTTAGGATAACGTGGGGTATTGGCAGGGTCCCTTCAAAGGGCCCGCGGCCCCCCTCGTTAATCATTTCCCGGATCGACGAAGGCGTGGGAACCCCCCCCCTCCCCTCTCTCCAAATCTGCCCCATCGCTCAGAACGTCCCTCTCCCCAAAATCCCCTCAGCTCTCACACCGGGCCATCTTAAAGGGTCACTGATAAACATGAAACGAGATTTTGGGGCATGACTAAGTCTGTTAAGAGTGGGGTTTTTGAAGCTTTTAATGAATCTGAATGTGTAGCTTTGTCAGACTCCACTGCATGGGGAGAGTGACACACAAACAAATCAATGTTCTTATTGCCCTGGAAGATATATTTCTATTGAAGTGTGCTTGTATTGTTCAAGCAGGTACATAACTATTTATCCACGTGCAAAATGCACAGGAGCACCCATACATACATATATACACGCATGCTCACCTGCACACGCACACATGTGCACATCTAAATGCACATACATGCACACGCTCTCTGAAACACGTTACAAATGCACACACACACACACACACACACACACTCAGATCAGTCACCCCTGATCCAGGGAGCAGGATCAAAGTGCTCTGTGCTGTAGAGGCTGGTGGAATGCCTTTGGAGTCATGTGCCTTTGAGAGAGAGAGAGAAAGAGAGCGGAGAGAGAGAGAGAGAGAGAGAAGGAGAGAGAGAGAGGCAGAGAGAGAGAGCGAGTGGGAGAGACAGAACGAGGGAGGGAGAGAGAGGCGGTTTCATCAACACTGCACACAAGGCGAGCTGCGAAACAAGCAGGCCACTCTTTTGCTACAGAGCGGGCATCTCATGTCCCGCCTGCAGTTTTCCATCCGCCGTTTCCAGCCTGCACTTTCTCCCATTTTCCTTTTGGTTTGTTTGTGAACACTCGGTCACTGTTGGTTCATCACACTCCCTCCTGGCTCTGCTATTTCTGTGCTGCTTCACTTACACACTGTCCCAGCTGAGGAGTGTGGGCTGGTCACCCCTGCAGTGACATCATGGGAGGGGAGAATGGGAAATGCAATACTGGAAGAGGAACAGGCTCTTATAGGTCACACATATATACCCTTTTATAATCTTGCAAGTTGTTGTAACCTTTTGGAACAATACGTGACAGAGTTTATAATTTCCAAAAAAGATGATTCAGGTGTTTCATTTGAAGTCTGCACTACGCACTCTGGCTGTTTTACCCTCCCCCTCCACCCCCCCCACCCCCAGCTTGCCTAAACGAAGTGAAACCCTCCCCAGTATAAAGCGCCTTTGCACCTCCGCTGCTATTTCTGTCATTTGTAATGGAATAATTTTGAAGGTGTTTGAATGCTCAGTTCCGTCCACGGTTTGAGCATGTAAATGTGTGACTTGATTCAGGGTGGGCCCTGTTTATTTTAGGTTAAGCTGGGCCTGGGTGTTGTGGCTTGGCCCAGGGAGGTGTGAGTTCTGTCTGACAGGGGAGGGGGGTTGGGGGGGGGGTGGCATGTGGTGTTGTAAGATATTACCCTATGGTGCCAAATAGATCCAGTCACGTGAGCCAGCTTTCGGTCCTGTCTGTCTGTAGCAGGTTAAAACCCCTCACTCCTCAGCATCACCATTCATAGTCCACAGCCATTTTACATGCATATGTGTGGGTTTACACACATACCCTCTCCCGTGCATTCGTAGATACACACACAAGCACACACTGCTGGCTCACACTCTTACACACGCACTCAAAGACAGACGCACACATAAACGCACACCAAGTGCAGTTGAAGAGTGTGTGGCAGTGATCATGTCCCATATTAGGCAACCGTATCCCCACCATATGACCATTTATATGTGGACTTATATGTGTTTGAACATGACACACTGTGACTCCTCCCCTAACTGACATCACCCATGGTGATCTTACTCTGAAAAAAATAAAACATTCATCAAAAAATATGCAGTCACAGAAAAAAACAACAATTTTTTACCTAAAACCAGATGGAAAAGAGTGGCGAGATTCCTTTATATGATTAATCAGGGATCCCTGACTGTTTATAATTAACCAACGCTAGGCGTTATTTTGAGTGGGTGGGTGATTAACATATGTATAACTCATGAATGCTGTTATATTTATGATGATGGTGATTATAGTTATTGTATTATTATTACAAAATGTTTTATTAATATTAATATTATTGTGTATTGTTAGTTTTGATTTTGGTTTTGATTGAGAGCGCTTGTATCTGTGTATGCTGATGTATGTAGTTTATTCTTGAATCTGACCTTTGACCCTTGACCCTCTGTGTGTCCCCCTCAGATCGTGTGGGCGGAGCTCTCGGCTACTATGGCTCTGGTCCAGGCCCTGCCCATCCCTGCTGATCACCTCGACGCCCAGCGCCGCCCCGTTTCGCGCCCGCCCCCGCCCTCGCCCTCGGGCCACGCGCCCATGGGGTCCGTCAGCAGCCTGATCTCGGGCCGCGCCTACCCGGACCACCACTGCCGGCCCGGCGAGCTCGGGGCCCGGTCCCGGAAGCCCGCGCCCAGCGCCAGCTGCTTCCGCACCAGCGGCTCCCAGGAGCACCTGGTGGGCGGCGCCCCGCCCGCCCAGAAGCAGCTCACCGCCGCCGGCGGAGGCGGGACCGCCGTCGCCGTCAGCAACGGCACCGCCAACTACGCCTACCTGAACGAGGACTTCGTCGGGGACTGGAACGACAACCACGTGGCCCCCGGCAGCCCCGGGAGCGACCAGGAAGAGGCCCGGGAGGGGGGCGCCTCAAACGGGACACTGGGGGGTCCCCCGCCCAAACTGGTCCCCGTGTCCGGGAAGCTAGAGAAGGTGGGTTCTGTTTCACAATGGTGGGGGGGTGGGGGGGTGGCCTTATGTGATCCCATGATCGATGCAGTACACTCCCCCCCCCTCCCACCCCCACACTACCATCCATTCATCTCTATTGACTGAGAGCAACGTTCGAACCATTGCTCACTATAGACCAGACAGATCAATTAGCTGACTAATGAATGCTGACTCATGAACCCTTTAGTCTGTCGGGGTGTATAATCAGTTCGGGGCCTTGCTGACATCTTCAGATTTATACTGAATGAGGGGGGGGAATGGGTAATAGACGTAGATGAATAAATCACCATAAATCCTGCTCATTTGCTCTGAGAAGAGGACACAGTTAAGCGAAGCTAAAGCTACTCAGGTAAAGGGAGATGTTGCCACCGTAATGGCTGTTCAATGACACAGCTCTCTGTGGTCCTTTGTGGCTGTGTCTGTGTGCTGCTGTTGAGTACCGGTCCTTCTGTCGCTTCGTCTCTGAGCAGAACATGGAGAAGACGGTGATCCGACCCACGGCCTTCAAGCCCGTGGTGCCCAAGAACCGAGGCTCGGTGCAGTACCTGTCGCCGCGGCCAGGGGGCGCTCTGTCGGAGAGCCAGGGCAGCCTCAACCTCCTGCTGCCCGGGACGGGCGGGTCGCCGGGCGGGGCCGAGAAGCGCAACTCCTACAGCGGGGGGCGCACGGCGGGGGGCAGCCAGTCCTGCTCCATGTCCGACTCCGGCCGCAACTCGCTGTCCAGCCTGCCCACGTACAGCTCCGCGGGGTACAGCCTGACCCCCGGGGACGCCCCGCCCGGGGGCCACCTGGAGCCCGCCCGGCCCGCGCCCGGACACGGCCACTCCAACTCGGACAGCGGGCGGTCCTCCTCCAGCAAGAGCACGGGCTCGCTGAGCGGGCGGGGCCAGCCGCTGTCGGACAGCGGGTCGTGCGGGGGGCGGTCCCCGCCCCCGGTGGAGGGCTACGAGGTGGTGGTGAGGGAGCTGGAGGACAAGCTGAGGGAGAGAGAGCTGGAGCTGCAGCAGCTCAGAGACAACCTGGACGAGAACGAGGCCGCAATATGCCAGGTACTGTGCGCACGCACCCTCACACATGCACGCACCCTCACACGCACACACACACAACACAGACACACATCAGCGCTCAAACAACACAACACACACACACAACACACTAACTCCACACCACGTACAACACAGAACACACATCACGTCTCAAACAACCTACCCACAACACACACACAACATCACACCAACACCCCCCCACACACACACACACAAACACACGCACACACACACATTAACGCCCCATACACACACACACACACACTAACACCCCCCTCACAGACACACACACACACACACACACACTAACACCCTCGCTCCCAGACACACAAACACAGAGCTCTGCCTGCACTTTGTGTGAAAGGAAAGGAGAGGAGGTGCTTCTTCAGTCTTCGCACCGTGTGATCGGTGACTGATGCCCGTGCCGCGCCTCCTGCAGGTTTACGAGGAGAAGCAGAAGCGCTGCGAGCAGGAGCTGGAGGAGCTGAGGCAGAGCTGCTCCTCCAGGATGAAGCAGGCGTCCCAGAAGGCCATGCGCGCCCAGCAGGTGCTGCAGCTCCAGGTCCTGCAGCTGCAGCAGGAGAAGAAGAAGCTGCAGGAGGACTTCTCCCAGCTGCTGCAGGAGCGCGAGCTTCTGGAGGACCGCTGCGCCTCCATCCAGCACGAGCAGACGCAGCTGGGGCCCCGGCTGGAGGAGACCAAGTGGGAGGTGAGCGTGGGGGCCGGGTTTGGGACAGTCCAAGCCTTAAAAAAAAGTTAGCTGAGGATCAGGGGGGAAAGGGGTAGGTAGGAAATTAGGAATCGTTAATGTGAGATACCAAACAGGCGTGTTTAAGATGAGGAAGAGGGAGGTTTGGGCAGTTTGACTGAGGGGTGGGGAAAGGAGGAGCAGCTAAGATTTCTGGCGTGCTGTTGTGATGTTAATCATGTTCCTGGTTAGAGAGGGGATCTTGTATGCATGTAGCTAACCTGACTGTTTGTTTCTGTGTGTGTGCGTGCTTGTATTTGTGTGTTGTGTGTGTGTGTGTGTCTGTATGTGCGTGTGTTTGTGTGTGTGCGTGTGTGTATGTGTCTGTGTGTATATGTCTCTGTGTGCGCGTGTGTGTGTATGTGTCTGTGTGTATATTTCTGTGTGTGTGTGTGTGTGTGTCTCTGTACGCCTGTGTGTGTATGCATGTGTGTGTGTATGTCTGTGTGTATATGTCGGTCTGTGTGTGTGTGTGTGTGTATGTGTGTGTGTGTGTGTGTGTGTGTGTGTGTGTGTGTGTGTCTGTGTGTGTGTGTGTGTGTGTGTGTGTGTGTGTGTATGTGTCTGTGTGTATATGTCTCTGTGTGCGCGTGTGTGTGTATGTGTCTGTGTGTGTGTGTGTGTGTCTCAGGTGTGTCAGAAGTCGGGGGAGATCTCCCTGTTGAAGCAGCAGCTGAAGGACGTGCAGGCGGACCTGAGTCAGCGGGCCGGGGAGATCGTGTCGCTGAAGGCGCAGCTGCGGGAGGCCCGGGGCGAGCTGCAGGCCAGCCAATCCCGCGCCCAGGAGGCGCACGCCGCCGCCCGCACGCGCACCCTGGAGCTGGAGGTGTGCGAGAACGAGCTGCAGCGCCGCAAGAGCGAGGCCGAGCTGCTGCGGGAGAAGGTGGGCCGGCTGGAGGAGGAGTCGGCCCGCCTCCGCGAGGCCCTGAGCGGCCTGGGCCCCGCCCCCAACTGCCTGGGCCTGTCCCACGGGCGGGGCCTGGTCATGGGCCCCTCCTACCGGGAGGGCGACGAGCAGCTGCTGGCCTACGAGAGCGACGAGGCCAAGGCCCAGCGGCTGGGGGGCGACGCCCTGCTCGGGCTGAGGCAGCAGGCCGAGCGGCTGAAGGCGGAGCTGGTGTTCGAGCGTCGCCGCGGCGAGGACCAGCTGACCGCCTTCGAGGAGGAGCGGCGGGTGTGGCAGGAGGAGAAGGAGAAGGTGATCCGCTACCAGAAGCAGCTGCAGCAGAACTACGTCCAGATGTACCGGCGGAACCGGGACCTGGAGCGCGTGATGCGCGAGCTGAGCCTGGAGCTGGAGACCCGGGACCTGGAGGAGGTCGAGGGGCCCGGAAACGAGATCCACTTCGAGGAGATCACCGCCACGGAGATCTGAGCCAGGCTCCGTGTTCCGCAGCCGGTACTCCAGAACGTTCCGGAGCCGAAAGTGTTTCTTAGGAGACGTAACCGTGTCACAGGGATGGCGCTCGGAGGCGTTAGGGAGAACAGTGACCTCTGCAGCATTGACCTTCCCCTCCCTCAGGGGAAGGAATATTATCTCCAAATAACAGAGGGGAGAACAGTAATTCAGTAAGAAGGATGAATTGAGTCACCAGCTCTGGAGTCCTGCGAACAGAAGTCATAAATATCCACAAAATCACGAAAGAACTCCCTCACACACACATGCGCATGCACAAGCACACATACACACACACAGGTTTGTGACACTCTTCCAAAATATTTTCATGTTTCTCACAGACTCGGGAGGTATGGATTCTTTTTAAAGGTCACATGACTTGGGTTGCTGGGGTCAAAGGTGGATACAGTCCAGGGAGCTGCTGGATTTTCAGCTGCTGGGGTGCTCCCCAGTAGGGCCTACCCTGCTTTGATGTTCCTGAATTAGCTCACGCTACAGTCTATCCCTGTGGGTGAGCCTGCAGTTGCTCACACAAGGGTCTGCCCCTCTCTGATGTAGGGCATAGGTTCAGTTTCCCCCTGCATGAGCCTGAATTAGTTTAGCATACAGTCTACTTCCTTAATGAGCCCACTGAGGCCATTACTGCTTCAGCGTGACACGTGCGTGCTCATTTAGGCTCCATTGAATAAAACAACACGCTTGAAGTAAACAGGATTCGTGCTATCGCCGTTTAATCGCCGAAATAAACAGTTGCGCGTCTTAGAGGGAAGGGAGGTCACGGTAAAATTTTCGCCCGGTGCAATCAGCCCGCGAGTCTCAAGAGGGCTGCTGCTGCGCTTTTTATAGTACGCGATGCTGGCTGCTGTGAGCTCAGCGGCGTTCAGAAGCGCGAATTAGCGCGTGAGCATCTGTAATGGAGAATGACATCAACCCCTGAAGCCTGAATAGCAGGAAGCCTCGGTTTTTTAGCTCGCGTGCTAATTATTGTACGTCTTGTTCACCCTTGCCGTGTGTTCGGTGGCGATAGTTCAACACCCCACGGGAAGACCTTCCCTGTTGCCTGTTTGACATTGTCAAACGAATTTATTTTGAAACAGTTTTAAACTGCAGGGAAGAGTGTCAGGGTTGCCATAATTTCAGTAAACGATGGCTTTCCAGGGTTTAAGCCCTGTGCTCTGTATCGGGTGAAAGAAACTGGACTGTTAACCATCCCAATAAGCAATTCTAATTTTAAGATGGAGTATTTTTGTATGTGCAGTATTTCAGCACAAAAAATGTTTATTTTCTCATATGTTCTTCTAAGGATTGTGTTAGATTATGTCAATGCTTTTCTCTTACTTGAAATGAAAAAGAAAATGTCATGCATTTACTGCAGTGGGGGGGAAAGCATAGGAACCCTTACTTTGGGGTTTGGGGGGGGGGGGGGGGGACACTTACTTTAATTTGTATTAAAAGCTGAAACACAAAGCAGAAAGACTGAACTGTGTCACAAATATCACTAGGAACTCCTGTCAGGTCATTGGTTCCAAAGGGACTGTCAATCTTAGCTTAAACCCTCCTGTTCTGCACTGTAAAAACTACCTGAAAAGTACACATTGTAGAAACTAACACAAGAGCACACTTTCTGTAGAAGATTCATATATAAACAAGAATATATTGTATAATATGCATTTTTTATATTCCTCCTTAAGAGAAGGCTCCTGGCATTTTAACACAGTAATATTTTTTCCAAGAGATCATTTCAGTAGAAAAATCTAATCTTCACTTTACAAAATTTAGGGGGGGGGGGGCTTGGAGTTTACTGTACATTTTTACAATTGTAAAAGTGTAATGACTGTCATGTAAGTCCCATAAGAAAGTCCCCCCCCCCTCAAGAGTTTTTCATTCCAAGGGGAAAATCTTCTAAATTAACTGTTCACATTCTTATAAGATTTTTTCCCCCCGCTTTATGCAAATACCTTGGTAGTTTTCCTGAAGCGGCAGTAATGTACTGAAAAACACCACCCTCCCTCCCTCCCAACATACTGCATGCAGTTTTTCCCTCTTCTGTGAGGCGTTTTCCTGTTGACCGCCTTTGAAAGACTGTGAAGGAGCAGGCGTCAGCTCAGGGGAAGTTCCGTTTCATCCTGAACCGTCGTTTATTCACGTTGGCCAGACTGTTATTCCGGCGCTGCGATGTCCCTGTTGTAAATAGCATGCAACGCCAGTGCCCGCGATGCAGGGGTCAGTGTGCGAGCGCTGAAAGGGAGCTCCTCTGGGAACTTTGAACAGACTCGTTTGTACTAAAAACCCCCTCGTGTAAATACTCCTATCGGCCTACTATATACACAGCAGCATATTCTAGATTCTTTACATGGCATACATATCTGTCGCAAGTAGCCACACTGTGAATAGACCAAAGCAAATGTAATGCATCCTTTTTTTTAAAAATCTTTCTGTTGTCCGTTTTCCCAACTTCTGCATATATACTACATGTCTGTTTGTGTACTAGTCACATTTTTTTTTCTATATTATAGTTTATAATCCACGGTATATGTAGCCATTGTATGTATATTTTTCATGCTGTAAATTTCTTGTACAAATTTACTGTGTTTTTAATAAAATTGGAACAAAAACAAGAAGTTGGTGTGGACCTCTGTTTTTTAAATCAGATATATGACCCTCATGTTTATCATGAATAAAACTTGAAATTACACAGTTCTGCAAAATGGAAAATGTCACAATGTTTCTTTATTATCAAACATTCACACTGTAAAATTGTTTATTCCTTAATCTTTACATCATTCACCTGCTTGGCAGGTGTCTTTTTCCCACAGCTTATAGCATGCTGCAGCTATGTATATATAATTAATATATGATGTAAAATTGCATGCTGTATTACTATACTGGCATTTTCAGGAAAAAAAAATGTTTTCTACATTTGATAATATGCCATCAATTTGAGACATTCATAAACATATTACCATGTATTTTTGACTTATTTTCTGTGTATGGAATTTATCCTTGTGGTGGTGGTGGGGGGGAGGGGGGGGGTTGAACATGAGCATCTGTCTTCCCGAATGACTCATAGTACGTGGAGAGGGCAGGTGGCGTGACTGTTCACTTCCACTCGATTCGGCAGCCATTTTACGTCCCCCGACAGTGGCCTCGTTAGTCCCCCTGCCCCGCGTCCAGCGTCCGCGGTCCCTCATCTGTCCTCAGTCTTGGGGACCTTCACCACGAACACCATGGGGTCTTTGGACTTGTTGCTGAAAGCCCTGCGGATGGCGTCCACCGCCTGCTGGTGGGACACCCCCCGGAGGGACTCCCCGTCAACCGACACCAGCTCCAGCCCGGCCTGCCGACACAGGGGTTAGAGCTCGAACACGTGCTCGCACGTACACACATGCGCACGCACGTACACGCACTCCACATTCCAACACCTGCTCGTGGACACAGGTTTTGATGGCGGTTGCAGTATTTAAACATATATTAGTAAACGCTTTGCTAAATCAACAACGTGTTGACGTGTTTTCCACAACACTCCTGGTAGCTTGTGGGTTAATAAATACCCTGTAAATACCCTATAATGCTTTACTTTGCTGTCTCAATGGGGAACCACAAACCCACCACATCCTCCTGGCTCTTAAATTCAAGACACAGGATTTCTCAGGGCCACACAAGAGAAAGACAATAAGGTTTCACAGGGATTATATGTAGGTTGTAAGCATTATGTGCTTAAGTATCTCATTGAGTAATTGCAGGCAAGTGGATAATTTTCTCTGTGAAAATAAATCACACGCCTCCCCCACACCTTATTCTTTGTGTGTCTGGGTAATTAAAGCACAATCTATTAATTAAGTCCAAGACACACTTCGGCCCCTTGGAGTACTGCTTGGGTATGTGTGTGTGTGTTTGTGTGCCTGTGTCGGAGTGGAGGAAGAAAGTGAAGATGAATTGGTGCTGGGATTAGTTGGTAATGTAACTTTTAAATTGTATGATGGAAACCAATGTTGTTGTCTTCTTCTTTTAACCTTAACCCTAACCCTAACTTTTTCAAGAGTTTCCATATTGTGAAAAAGTGGGTCGAAGACCATGAAAGATTAATCAAATTCCCAATGCCGACGACTCAAACTGTTCAAAGATAGAGTTATCATAGGTGGTAAAGGGCATTGATCAGTCTTTGTAAACAAGGTTGAAAGGAAAAGGGGGTTGCACTCCAAAATGTGAAGACATGGATGAAAAAAGTTATAGTTTTCAAGCTTTAACCACAGATGTGCTTGCCATGTCCACAGATGAAGAAGGCTTGTTCCTCAGCTTATATGAGGATCAGACCATTGTGTTGAGCCACCAACGGGCAATTTGTTTATTGCCTGTTCTGTGTACCTCATCAATCTTGAATGGTGGCCGAGAAACTTGATCCTGCGAACGTTCTCAATCTTACAATGCGCATGCCTCCCATTGGCTAACCAATGATGATAATGCAGGATGTGCAAGACCTGATCGACTGGAGATCATGGGGGGAGCAGGTACACACTAGTGTGCGCACACAAGCTCGCAAACACACACATACGCACACACACACACACACGCCTATGCACACACGCACGCACACACATACATACGCCTACACACTCATATGCACGCACGTGCACGCACACACCCTCACTACAATGCTACATGCGTAAGTCTCAGGTGACTCAGGAACTGCAGCAGTCGCTATAGTGAAAGGACGAGCTCCCCCCATTTAAAATGGGAACAAGCCCAGCTTTGTCAGCCTCCCTTTGAACTGGCCTTTGTGTGAGGGGTTGGATTGGTGGACGGGGGGGGGAAGAGGGTCTGACAGGCAATTCTGCTGCCAGCCCTTTAACTTCATCTGCCCCCCACCCCCCTCCTCCATGATAGTGCTGGCTGGACTCCCTGTGGGGCTAATGAATGAGGAGTTTAATTAAGCACTGCCTAATTAGTAATTACCACTCTATGCCGGTCTCCACAGTAGCCTCCCTGCATGCTCTCCTCTTGTGACCCACCAATGTGAGAAACTGTACTCAGACTTTAGTGGCTTTTATCATGCGCTCTGAAAGGATCTGGGAGCCTTGCTTCACAAGTCAGGAGCCGAGCTCAGACAAACTGGCAACCTTCCCAGCTGCAGGTTCTGCCCCGACCCCCAACTTATTTCACTTTGACGGATATGGGGGAAAGGGGGGAGTCTTTAAGAGTTTCTTCAAAGGCCTGTCTGTATAAGGGGGGGGGGGGGGGTATGGAGTTGACTGGCCAGAGATGGTGTTCAGGTTTGTATCTTGTATTTGGAGGGTGGGGGTGGGGGTTAACATACAGTGTTAACTAGACATGGTGTATTTAGTCCTTACTGCATCTTTGTGCATTAAGTAGGTCGCAGTGATAGCCTTCTTAGGTTACAAATGAGCAACCTGCCAAATAAATAATGAGTGAGAATCATGGAAGATATGTTATGAAACTGGCTGGGTGTCCATCAGCATTGATTAAATGAAGAGCATTCAGTATTACCTTATCTGAGCTGGATTTGAAAATGAGTTGGATTTGCCAAGGAATGCTTGGTAAATGAGAGGGGTACTGTATGAAGTGGGCGGGGTTTATGAAACTGCTGTACCTTCAGCACTTGGCAGGTCGACGCGGCTCCTCCTGGAAATATTTTCTCTATCTTCACCACTGGCTGCACCCTGGACTCTGCCCCTCCTGAGATGCTGATCCCTGTGGTGACAGGAGAGGGGAGGGGAGGGGCTTCAGCTGGGCATGCTCAGAACGATGCCTCAGAACGATGGTAATCAGCGAAAGAAGCTTTTAACATTATGACATTACACATCCATCCATTCTATAAGCTGCTTATTCCTGGCTGGAGCCTATCTCAGCAGATATTGCATATTATAATTACTTAATAATACATTACAGTGATTGTTTGCAGAATCCCTTCAAGACTACTGAAGAAACAAGCTTCAACAGAAGAGCGAGGCTTAATGAAGCCAGTCAATTTATGAAGCCTCTAATAACATCCATCTTCCCAGCTCCCTTGTCCGAGGGTTTTCACTGGCACACCTCATTGTTCTTTTCAAACCTGACCATACAGGATGTGACAGGGCTCTGTCCGTGACTGACAGACACATTTAGATTAATCTCCCTCCCGCTCCAATGGAAATCCATTAGCAGTGTGAAATGTGTTGCCATCTGCTGGTGATATTTGGTATTGAACCCACTGTAAACTGAGAGGAAAATTTAGCATACAAACTTTGCACTTCAGGATGATGCCATTTTAATAGATGCAAAAGGTTTTCAAAGTCAGGTACAGGCACAGAGGCCTTGATTCCCACATTTGTCTAGATGATTGTGCATTGTGTATACACATGCTGTGTAAAATGCCTAGAACCTAAACTAAATAAACGGATTAAAATTATACACACACCCTATGTCATGGCATCAGAGCAGTTCCTCTTTAAGGGGCTCTAGCTTTTTAAAAGGCATAAGGGCTTAAAGGCTTAAAGGCTTAAAGTTGTCTTAGGTTGCGGTCACCATTTAATCTGAGCAACAGAATTCCACCCACAGGACACGTCTCGTATAGACCATAATGAGGTCATGATTTAGGCATCTTTCTATGGCTATTTCACAGGTGCGTTAAACAGCCACTACACTGCAACTTGTAGTGATGTGGTGTAGCGTTGGATAAAGGAGTCAAAAGTTAGCCATTATATTCAGGTGGGTGTTCTAAGGCACAGGGTGGTCATTTTAGGGTGGATTGAAATAGAAATGTTTGGGGTCCCCTGGTATGAGTTGAGAAGGGTTGACTGAGTAATATTCATACAAAATAGCTTCAGACTATCAGCCTACACACACATAGCATTACATTGTCATTATACTGAATACACAGTATCAAGTACATGCAGACGAACTATCTGGGCTATCTCTGGTATAACTCACCCAAAGACTGCTTGGTCTTGGAGATAGCGACAGTGGTGAGCTCATACTCCTGGACTGGGGCAGCACCAGAATGGCCATTCTCTGAAGAAGAAGGGGCTTGACCCTTCGCGTGTTCGTTCCCCGCTTTGACTGCAGGGGGCGCTGGGAGGTCAGAGTCCACGTGAGAGCCGAAGACCAGGGAGAGCGGGGGCCGGCTGCGGCGGGGCGCGCTCGCCGGCGGATACGCGGCGTCCCTCCCGTCCTCTTTGGGCTCCCCCCCTCTGTCCTTTCTAGCGCGAGTGTGGCCGTTTCTGAACGGAGACCTCCCCCTCTCCGGGATGGAATCGCCCGCGTCTCCGGCGGAGCGCAAGGGCGCCTCGTCGGAGCGGACAGGACGGGCCATACCATTTTCTGTCCTGGAGGGGGAGCGCCGGCCCGTGCTGTGGGGGGAATCGGACAGGAGCCAGTTCGGGTACGCGGGGCTGGCGGGGCTGGCGGGGCGACGCCGGGGGGGGTCCGCGACGTAGCCGTCCACCGGGATGTCCAGCAGGGGGGTGAAGGCCCTGGAGGGGCGCTGGCGGGCGTCCGGCGACCTGGACAGGCGGAGCCTTTCTACTTCCTCCATCAGCTGCCGATCCCTCTCCAGGTCCCGCGAGGGGTGCAGCTGAAAGCCTCCCCTGTAGTCTGAGGACGAAACAGGAGCGTCACTCATGCGAAACGCCGCTAATGTCGGATCATTAAGAAGGTGGGCTTCGCTAACGGGCTAGGCTCCAGACTCCACAGAGCTAACATTCAGTTAAACTGGGCACGAATGAACGGGCACCTCACTTCCCCAACAGGGCAATTCAGCCTACGCAGTCACAGCCACTGGACCTGTGACATTATTTTTTTAAATGATACTATAAGGAGTGTACGATGCATTTTGTCTTGAGTTTCAGTACTTGTGGAGACAGCCGGTTATTTAAAACTTAAGCAATGCTCAGTGGAGAGTTTTATCGTGGGCACTGGTTCCTGGTCTTCACAAGATAACAAAAAATACCAGCTGTGATGAATGATAACATTTTAGAGATATTCATCCATTTTTCACCCTGTTTTATTACAGTGCAGTACTGTCCCACGGGAGCCAAACATTGGCAATTGCTTTCTGACTGCTGATATCACTAGATAGATATTGATATGTACATATAACTTCTTCCTGAACTCTCAATTCAATTTGCACAGAGCATTTTATCTTCAGCACTTTCTAGCGAATTAATCATAACCGATTTCCACATCAACAAATTAAATATCAGTTCAGAACTGGTCCACATTAAACAGTCCAGTAAATGCATAAATGTAACGTGTGCTTGTTTCATTTTGGGGAATGAGCCATTTCAGAATCGCTAAGGTATGTTTTCAATGCACACTTCATTGGACCCAGCTGTTTCTCCCTACACGATTTTGCAAATGGATATCTGACAGACTCCTACTTAGAGTTTTCCTTTCAATTTCATCATTATTGTACAATTGGTCCTGTAATTGGTGTGTGGGCTGTCTCTCCCACGCCAACACAAAATGGAAAGGGCAAAGGTGTCCTGTGCTGCTTAACGAATGCAGATTGTTTTTAACGGTTAAATGTATGTCATTATTTCATGCCCTGTGCCTCTCCTGCTGCTGACAAACTCATCTTCCCTTGGCAATTATTGCTACATATTCTTTTTTCTTTTTGCTCTATTCAAAGAGCACTGATGTTCATCCAGGCCTAATGAAACTACACAGAGGGTTAAACGAGCGTAGGCAGTTACTGTACAGCACAGGCCAGCGCAGGTGAACCCTTTCACCCGGTGCTACGGCAGCAAAGGCGACAAAAGCCCAAGCAGGAAGTTCGCGACCGCCGGAACCAGGCGGAGTTCCGACTCCGCACACCCAGACACGCGCGCCGGGGGCGTGGCCTCTCTCTCCGATTCCGGAGCCGCCGGCCCGGGAGGGCTTGAATTACGCCTCTGTGCGGCGGCACAATGCACATGCTCCGCGCCGGGCCCGCGCCGGCAGGCTCTCCCACAATGCACGGCTGTTTCCTCGTGTGCTAATGGTTTTCGTTCAAGACTCAAGAGGCGGACTGAGGCCGGCGGTAATGAGCAGGGGGACAGAGCCCTGCTGCAGTGAATGAGACTCAGTCTCTGCTCCGCAGCCCGTGTGACTGCGCTCATTGTGCAAAGGCACCAAGCTGTCAGGGCAGAAATAGATGGGCCTTGCTACATAATAATAATATAATAATAATAATAATAATAACATTTCCATTCCGGTTTCCTCCAACAGTCCAAAGACATGCAAGTAGGCTAACTGGAGACTCTAAATGCGTTAGCCTCTCGCCCAATGCACGCTAGGATAGGCTCCAGCACCCCTCGCTACCCTGCCGAGGATAAGCGGATATAGATAATGGATGAATGGATGGATAATAATAATAATAATGTTGATAATAATAATAATAATAATACTATTTTTGCCTCATTATCTGAAAGCCCTTAACAGTAAAAGGTGGAAATGTCATGCCACAATGCTCACCACACATCATTAGAGAGGAAGAGAAATTCCCAGCCAGTTAAACTCGGGGGATAATACGGTGGAGGTTTGAGAGAGCCCAGTCTGGGGTTTTGTCAGGACAGCCGGGAATCCCCGACTCCTTACGACCGGGTCTCTCATTACCACAGTTCCCCAGGACCTCTCTTAAACATCTCATCCGAAAACAGCCGCTTGGTGTGCGGTAAATTCCTCTCATTATTCTAATGGCACAGTACGCAAAACGAAAGAACGAGTGGACTGCATTTAAGCAGCCTGCAACTCCCTCCCCCACGCACCACATTTTCAGGGGGGCGTAGGAATCCGTTTGGGCAATTACACTAGGGGATGGTCAGGTGGCCGGACTGAGAGATGGGGAATTCGGGCCGGGGCGATGGTGGAACACCCCTGCTGGTAAAATAAAGCAGTGGGGGGGGGGGGGGGGAGGTGCTAGGGGGGTAATTACTTAAAACCGAGGCCTCAGATTACGGCTCATTACAGCACGCTGTAAACGGAGAGTGATGTACACAAACCCCGCCGCTGACCACGCTCACCGCACACACGGAGGGCGGGAAGGGACGTTCCAAAGGGAGTGAGGAACGAGCGGGCGGCGGAGGATTAAATCATTAAATATCGGTGTTGGGGCGAGTGCGAGCGTATGAGTAGGGGTTCGAGGGCCGGTGGGTCGCTCCACTGGCTCAGGATATTACAGGCCGGGGGAGAGAAAGGGAGCGGAGACTATGGCGCCAGGAGGTTTAATTTCCTTGACAACCCGCTCGGTCCCAGGAGGGAGGGCGAGGAAGAGAGTAATAAGAGGGAAAGAGAGAGGGAGGGGAGGTAGGGAGAGAGGGAGGGAGTGAGAGGGAAAGGGAGAGGGAAGAGGTAGAGAGGGAGGGAGCGCAAGTGTGGAAGAAGGGGAGAGATGTGATAAGAAAGCGAGATGAGATTGTTGCCCAATTAGGAAGCTCAATCAAACATAATTAATTGAGAGCTGGGCTGAAAAGAAATAAAAATACTCAGTGTGCCTTCAGGAGCACGGGTGAAAATTACAGGGAATTATATTATTAATTATGCAGAATGCAGCTCATACCAATGATGCATATTGATTTGAACTGAGAGAGAAGGCAAGAGATACAAATACAGAGGGAGAGGGAGAGAAAAAGAGAGGGAGAGGGAGAGAGGTGGGTATTCATTAATCTTATACACAAGGGGCTAATCTCTCCACCACAGATTTCCAAATTCACAGATACAGTATGACAAAATTTTAAATCTGAAATCTGTTGCTAGATACAACAACCTAAATGACCAATTTACTGATTTCAAATAATTAATTTGGAACAAATTGGACAGGTGTTCCATAGAAATTGGGTTCAGACGTAAACTGATTGAAAGATCCTTTGCAGGGACAGGTTTGGAAGGGGAGAGTACTGACCTGGGATGGGGGTGATGAGGTGACGTTTCGGGACCAGGCTGGTGTGAGGCGAACGTAGGGCAGGGGACCTGACTGGGGAGGGGGGGGTGAGGGCAAGATTTAGGAATTAGTGAAGAACAGGACAGGCCTCCTCTGCTTATGCATATGCCCTTTAAAGGCTGACCTACATAACCACAACACATTCTAGAAGTTTCTGTAACTGCAGTTAACAGACTGCAGGGGGTCACATCAGAAACCTACACAAAACTCAGCCTTTACGTCAAAAATTTCGTATGGTGGCTCTGACTAATGTGAAAAATGTAATTTTAGGCTTTGTTAAATTTTATTTCTTTTGTTCCCAGGAGTCTCCACGGTGAGATCTACGAGAGCCAGACTCATTAGCATTTTATAGTATGCTTTTAATCTCACACGCTTTGCTCACCAGATCGGCTCTTCAGGATGTCGTAGGCCTCCATTTCGAAGGGGATTACCATGCTGTCGAAGCGGCCCAAGTCCGTGGGGTGGATGAGCATCCTGGAGGCACAGGGGGGGATTTGGAGGGGGATTTTGGAGGGGGGGGGAGAGGGAGGGTGAGAAAGAAGAAGGGAAGGAGGGAGGGCTTAAGAGGATTGCCACATATGAGTGAACAATAATCACTCTTTCAGGATGATTTCAGATCAGTGATCAGCCACTGAGTGTGATTCAACCTGTTTTTTATCAGGCTGAATCTTCCCTTTACTTTCCCATGTGCTAAAGGAGAATGAGTTTTAGGTTTATTAGTGAGACTGGTTAGCTACTTATTAATGTGTTCATTCAAGTATGCCTTTTGGGAGTACAAACTAACTGCATTCCCTGAGTACAGCTGTAATTGCTCATCAACCAGGACACACACACACGCACACACACACATTCACAGACACATGAACAGACATACACACACACACACACACACACACACGCACACACACACACATTCGCAGACACATGCACACACGCACACACACACATTCAGACACATGCACACACGCACACACACATGCACACACACACACACACACACATTCACAGACACATGCACACACACCACACACACACACACACATGCACACACACATTCACAGACATATGCACACACACACGCACACACACACATTCACAGACACACACGCACACACGCACGCACACACATTCACAGACACACACGCACACACGCACACACGCACACACGCACACACACACATTCACAGACACACACGCACACACGCACACACACACATTCACAGACACACACGCACACACGCACACACACACATTCACAGACACATGCACACACATACACACACACACACACACACACACACACACATGCACACACGCACGCACACATTCACACACACACGCCTCGCTCTCACCCTACCTGATTTCCCTCAGTAGCAGCAGCTTCTCGGGCCTGTCCAGAATGGCCAGCAGGGGGTGCACCAGGTCCTCTACCACTCGCTCTGACGCAAACTGCACAGGAAGGAGAGGGTCAAAAGAGAGGGATCAGAAAACAAGAGGAGAGAAAGAAGAGGTGGGATGACAGAGGATTTTCACACAACAAGTGATATCAGCGAAATAATAATTTGCTGCACCCTTGTACGGATCGACAAGGGCCTCTTAAGTGTCAGGTGAGTCACTTAATCCCACTTTGTATGATCCAGGCTAATTCCTCATGCAGAGTCATCCTGATGACTCATGGCTGATCTGGCTGAAGAAGCTGCTGAATGTGACAGTGACAGAACAGTGCAGAGCAGAACGGAACCATCCAGTACATTTGATACTTGCTGTAAATTACCAGGATAATCCATGACTTGTGTATCCATACACACACACACACACACACAGGGACAGGCACATGAACACAGAGTGCTAGTTCAGCTTTGTCTTCTTTGTCTGTGTTAATTGACTGACTGACCGACAGACACCCAAATACAGGAAAAATAAAAGTGTTTCAACAGGTGTGGGTTCGACTAGTTCCGTAACTATGTGGATCACATTTTCCTGCTACAGTTTGGTTGTACACATAACCTTAGAAAGCGAGGTCGACGTCAAGTCTTACTTAATGGGTCTGAGAGATCATATTCATCTTAATGCCTCTCTCCTGCAAAGAGTGCAGTTTTTCTGAGCACGCCCTTCCACAGAGCGCAAGTAACTTCCCATTGGCTGGAGGAACATGATACTGATTTTATCCTCAATATGTCATGGCCTTCTCCGTCACCAGATATAAATCCAATCCAAGATTCGCAGAATATTCTAGAAGGATGCAGAGACAGCATCTACCAAGATAAGCTAATTGACTTTCTCTTTGAAAACTGGTGTCATATTCCCTCCGCAGAGTTCTAGACACAGTTTGACTGTCATGGCACCACACTGACGCCCAACACCATAGTAAGTCATTTTACACTGGCCTTCTGTTCACCACTTGTAGATAGATAGTGCAAGAAATTGGTCATGTTAAGGGACTGAACTGCTAATGTGACTTGGTCTCTTTCTTTTGCCTCCCACACTTTGTTCATATCAACTCAAATCATATCAAAATGAATTTATACAGTATAGCGCACTTCACAAACATTTGTCACAATACGCTTCACAGACAACCCTGGTCTAAACCCCCCACAGGAGCAAGCCTAAGGCAACAGTGGCCAGGAAAAACAAGGTTCTGTGTTTCTGGTGGTAGATTAGACTACAGTCCTCATTATTATCATTAAAGAGGCCAGAGCAGCCCTTCCTGCAGCAGCGCCTCAGGCCACACGGACTTGCTACAGCGCAGCGACTTGCCCAATACCAACGCCCACGTTGTGGGAGAGCGGTGCCGTGACTCCGGGAGTACAGCAGTGACTCACCCGCCTGCAGTGCCTCATGACGGCCGCCACCTCGTCCTCGCCCAGGAGCTTCCTGGCCATGTCCTCCACCACCCCCAGCGTCTCGGGCACCGGCAGCAGGCTGTGGTTCGATCCTTTCTCTGGGGACACAGACGGAGGGATGGGCGGGGGGGGGGGGGTAAAGCAGGTGAGGTCTAGGGCAGTGGTAGCACGGGTGAGTGTTGGGGAAGACCAAGCCTCAGATCAGAGATTGGCTTTAGGTTTGAGAACATTAAGTCTCGAAGCCAAGCGGGTGTATACACACAGGACACCACCTTCCACAACATTTACTACATCTGTCTTTACACTGTCACTCTCTCCAGCACAGAGGTTACATGCAGAGGAGACATGCAGCTCTCCTGCATGTCTTTGCTCTGTGTGTGCCTCAGGGGTGGCCATACCCTGACCCATAGTCTAGAACTGACATTTCAATGTGAAAGAGGGAGAGAGCGCATGGTGGTGTACCCCGTAAGCCAAGAACACAAGAGATGAACAAAAATTATATGCATTTAAAAGAGAATATGGCTCCATGCAGTCTTATAACCAGAGTGATTATCTTCAACACTCAAAAAAAGCATAGCACAGCACAGCACAGTATAGCATAGCACAGCATAGCATAGCATAGTATAGCATAGCATAGCATAGCATTGCACAGCACAGCATAGTCTAGTATAACATAGCATAGCACAGCACAGCATAGCACAGCACATGGGTTTATTCACCCTTCTTCTGGCCTTTCATGCCAAACCAGAGACCTGGATCGACAATGAGCAACATTGTAAAGAAAAACAACAACATAACTGTATGATTAATATACAGTGGCTGGTGGAGACTAACAATATTTTCAGGGTTCGCTAACTTGATATCACGAGATACATAACTTAAGAGGATTTCAGCATTACAAACCCTCTCTTCAGTTCCCACTGACATTTCAATATTACTAGAGCAGGGATATTTTTTAACAATATTAACTGAAAGCTGAAAGCCTGAACCCCCA